>NW_011628062.1:99547-101760 GCF_000512975.1 Sesamum indicum | reverse complement strand
GCGAGACTCGGGCTCGTGCTGGAGAAGGGAGTTGGGCGTGTGAAGGCGATCAACTCGGCTGCACAACCCATTGCCGGTGTAGCCAAGTCTGTGCTGATTAAGGTTGGTGCTTATGAGGGCAAGACCAATCTTTCTGTTGTGGCAATGGACGACTTCAAGCTTATACTTGGGCTTGAATTTCTATGGGATACATGCACTGCTGTCTTACCTCATGCCGATTCGCTGATGATGTTGGGGGCGAAGCCGTGTGTCATTCCTACCTTGGCCGGACGTACTGGAGGGAAGAACTTGTCGGCCATGCAGTTTGAGAAGGGGCACAAGCAGGATGAGATCTCCTACTTGGGTACCCTTTGTTTTGAAGAGATGGAAGAGGTGTCAGGGCCCACCCCGGGCGGTAGTAAGGAACTGTTAGGGGAGTCTAAAGACGTGATGCCAAACGAGCTGCCTCGGAAGCTACCACCGAAGAGGGCAGTGGATCACGAGATCGAGTTGGTGCCTGGCACGAGACCGCCCGCTAGGGCACCATACAGAATACCGCAACCTAAGCTTGTGGAGCTTAGGAAGCAGTCAGCAGATGCCTTGAGCCGCAGGGCGGACTTGGCGAACTTGGAGTCGATAGCAGCGCTCTCTTCTAGCGCGGCTGCTATCTCTACGAAGGATCAGGTGCGGGAGTTACTACCGAGAGATCCCGCGGCGCGACGCCTGATCAGGCTTGTCGAGCAGGGCAAGGCTCGATACTTTTGGATCGAGGATGGATTGCTGATGACCAAGGAAAACCGCGTATACGTTCCGAGAGGCGGGGACCTACGGAAATCACTTCTTTCCGAATCCCACGACACACTTTGGGCGGGACACCAAGGACAGGAGCGCACATTTGCTTCGGTGCGGAGGGCCTATCATTGGCCACAGATGCGGGACGATGTCGAGACGCATGTCCGCACTTGTTTGATTTGTCAGCAGGACAAGGCAGACCATCAGAAGAAGGCCGGTCTGCTGCAACCACTTCCCATCCCAAAGCGTCCATGGGAGAGCGTCTCCATGGATTACATCTCTGGATTGCCTAAAGTCGGGGACTTAGGCTCTATTATCGTCGTGGTCGATCGTTTGTCAAAATATGCTACATTCATCGCAGCACCCAAACACGTTACAGCAGAAGGGACAGCTCATCTCTTTTTCAAGCACATCGTCAAGCATTGGGGACTGCCAAAAGATATTGTCAGTGATCGCGACTCCCGTTTCACTGGCGTCTTCTGGACCGAGTTGTTCAAACTCCTCGGGTCCACACTTTCCATGAGCTCGAGCTATCATCCACAGTCCGATGGTCAGACAGAACGCTTTAATTCTATGTTGGAGGACTACCTTCGGCACTTTGTGCGAGGTACGCAGAAGGATTGGGTGAAGCTCTTGGATGTCGCTCAGCTATATTTCAATGTTCAAAAGAGCTCTTCCACCACCAACAAGAGCGCTTTTGAAATCATTACTGGGCAGCAGCCGCTCCTTCCTCACACTCTTGACATCCCACAAAGTGTGAGATCCCCTCTTGCTCGAAGTTTCTCCCAGGAGTGGAAGCAGAATGTTGATATCGCTAAAAGTTGCCTGGAGACAGCTCAGAAGCGGATGAAGAAGTATGCAGATCAGAATCGCCGCTTCATTGAGTTCAATGCGGGAGACCTGGTGCTGGTGAAGGTCCCGAATCCGAAATTGTCAAAGTCATCAAGGTGGAGAGATCCTCGGTTGATGCAGAAATATGTTGGTCCTTTGCCGGTCCTTAGGCGTATTGGGACGGTAGCATACAAGGTGGAGCTGCCGCCGTGGTGGAAGATCCACAACGTCTTCCATGTCAGCCAATTGAAAAAGTATTCAGCAGACAGGGAAGACGATACCCGCAATCAACCCAGCCGCCCACAACTCGAATTGAAGAAGATGAAGGAGAAGGTGGCTGAAGCAATCCTAGATCACCGAGTGACGAGTACCGCGAAGAAAGACCACACAGAGTACTTGGTGAAATGGAGGGGATGCAGCAGCGAGGAGAACACTTGGGAGCGAGTGACAAACCTAAAGGCGTTTCTACCTCTTGTCGAAGCGTACCATGCTTCCGTAGCGTCGGGGACGTCGCTATCTCAGGTGGGAGAGAATGTCACGGGCTGCCCATTCACTAGGCCCCGTGACGCGCACTTCGGCCACTCAACCATTCTACATGGCCGACCACTCAG
>NW_011628062.1:83980-99465 GCF_000512975.1 Sesamum indicum | reverse complement strand
TGTCACGGGCTGCCCATTCACTAGGCCCCGTGACGCGCACTTCGGCCACTCAACCGTTCTACATGGCCGACCACTCAGCCTTCATCGACAGACGCTGGACAACCAACTAGTCTTAGAGTCCTAGGTGTAGGCCTTTTATTGCTTTGTTATTTGCTTTATGTTGTTTAGATTCCTCAATGGGACGTTACGCCTCTTGAGTTGCAAATTTTAGCTTTCCTAGTGTCTAGTGTAGGCGATAGGATTTATTTTTTTAAGCCTATTATAGGGGGGAATGAGTTCAAGAAGCTTGGTTTAGTGACGTGTTGGAGTCCCCCTCAAGGCGAACCCCTTGCTCTAGCATCGTTGATCATTGTATACGCATTTTCAGTTCAATGCAATTTGGTTTTCTGAATCCTCATGCGAAATTTACTGTTTTGTGATTTGTTCCTCCCGACTCTGATATATTCGGCGCGCTGCATTAGTGCCGAGCGGAGGTATTGGCGGACGTAGTCAGCGGACTACTAGCCACACGACGCGCTGTGTGATAGGCGCCTCGTGAGACAGGGGGACGAATCCTCTTCTTGAAACCGACCATCCTCACTACACATTGTGACTGTACTGGACAAGACTTATAATGATCATGTATATGAGACAATCACCTCTAGTCTGATCTAAAATACATCCATCGTGTGCACATGACAACCATTGTTCCTCAAGTCTAAGGACTGCTCCTATACTATCGGAGTCGGGGAATTCTAGTCTTACCAACTAAGCATCCAAGGCTTCCACGATTCTCCCGAGTCAATTCAGTTAGCTGACTACCTTGTCAACTAACCCACTGAAATTGCATAGACGTCCAATATATGTTGCTAATGAAATATGACACTCGTCTAATGAATGCAATATTTGCTAATGAAATACGACACTCGTCTAATGAATGCAATATTTAGAGTAAATCTCAACGGGACTCTCGATGCCCAGTATAGATTCTCGACTTGAAACATTTTAGACTAACCCTCAAAAGTTAGTTTCGTAGCTGCTATCCAATGCGTAATTCAACTATATGGGTTATCTATGAAAGATTCGGTATGGCCCGAGAATGCGATGGAAGTGTGAAATAAAAAAAAAATAGAATGTTTCAAAGGGGTGTTCCCCTTGAAATTTTCGGACATTTGGTATTTGTCAAAAGCATAATAACAAACAGAAGCATGCTATAGATGTGGCTAGAAGATGAAACAAAAGGCATAGAAATATGACATGAAACTTTACCTTTTTGTTTCTTTAGATGAGCAGCAACGTGCGTTGTTTTCTGTATGTTCTTCGTTCTGTTCACTTGAGAATTCAAATTAGAATTTTTCTAAATTGTCCACACCACAAATAGATATAGTTCTTTTTTGTATTGCTAGATAGAACAAAAAACAAGAAGGCAAAACAACTACAAACAAACATTAGTGCTTTTGAATTGTTTTATATTCTATCTTGAATCAAATTTAATATAGAACAAAATGAGAATATTTTGAGAGGAAAAAAGAGAGGAAAATTCGTGGCTCATGTATAAGGTTATGTTGGATATGAGTGTAGGTTTGTATATTACATACAATTGAATTCAAAATTCAATAACTACCAAGTTTGCCTCCAAGGCAACCTATACACTCATATGCATGTAACCTTCAACCATGATCAAATAATCACTCCATCATGTTCATCATGGTGAGGAGTTTCAACTATTTCTTAACTTGCTCCAACCTCCGTCAAATGGGCTTGGACTTCAAGTATGCACCGGGTTTGATTTAATTCAATCAAAGTCTATAGGACAAGAATTAATTAAATTAGTTTTAACACAATAATTCCAAAAATTTATTTAATCCAACTAAATAAATCTAAGCACAAACACTAATTAATTGATCCAATCAATGAATTAGTCTGAACTTAATAAGTTAATCAAATTAATTTAAAGGTGTTAAGCACAAAAATTAAGTAATCCAATTAATTAATTCTTGAGACATCCATCAAACAAATTATTAAATAAATAATCCAATCATTTATGTATTCTCCTTGAATTAATTTAATCCAATTAAATTAATTCGTGTCTTCTCAAATTAATTCCAAATTAATTCCACCAATTTCATAGTGATTTGTATGTAACTCTTTAGGTTCCCCCACAATTAGTCATGCGCTTGTGTCCAACACATAATTAATTGAATCTAATTTAATTAATTTATTTTTAATTAACCATTAATCAGAAATTCACGTCTCTATAGGTAGCCGTCTAATAACAATCCATGGCACTAAAGACTAGGTGAATGTTGGCGTGAATATTTAGGCTCCCAAGTACTATACGAGTATTGTCCTTCAGCTTCTGTCTCATGATCTAAATTTAGGGCATGGGATTAGGCGTCGGTTCCCATCCTGAACTAGATACTATGCTCGATAATTCGAGATGCTACGCTCTATTAGTTGACATAGAAAATCATTTCCTACTCAACCAATCACTGTGGCCACAGATTTTAAGAGCTCGCGCTATCTTATAGTGCATAGGAGACTCGACTGTCATATACTGACTGGTGATGGATTCTATCTTGAAACCCACATTCTCACTACATGTTCTAATTGCACAGAACAAGACTTGTAATGATCACATCCAAGATACGGTCCTCTTTTCCAAGATCCAAGACACAACCATCATATATACATACAACTACCATGGTTCCTCAAGTCCGAGGACTAATCCTGTACAATTGGAGCCAGGAAGATTTAGTCATACCGACCACGCCAATGATTCCTTATGAAGACATCCTTTATGTCAGCTCTGTTGCAATAGGTGACCAAAAGTCAATTAGATTGGTGGTTTTGAGAACTATTCAAGCAATTTTTATGTAAGAAATATTATCCCAACAAATATAATAAGTATTCGTCTTTGGCATATGTATCTTGTGCTTACCAAATTACATCAAGCACTACTTTGACATCACCACAAATGGCCACAGATCACTTATTAACCCATGTAGTTGGGCTGCGCATTGGAAGACGGCTATGAAACCAACTTCTAAGGGTTGGTCTGAAATGTTCCAACTCGATAACCTCAAGATTGGGCATCGAGAGTTCTAGTGAGACTTGCATAGAGTATTGCATTCATTGGATGAGTAGCGAGTTTCATCGGCGACAGACGTTCGATGTCTATGCAATTTTAGTGGGTTAGTTGATAAGGTGCTCAAATGATTGAACTAACACGCACGGATCATCATATGGAAGCCTTAAAGGCTTGGTCGGTATGACTAGAGTCCCTGGCTCCGATAGTTCAGGAGTAGTCCTCAAACTTGAGAAATTACGGCAATCATGTGCATATGATGACTATATCTTGCATTTGTGCGAGAGGTGATTGTGTCATAGATATGATCATCATAAGTCTTGTCTAGTGCAGTCGGTGTATATAGCAAGGACAGTGAGTTCCAAGAAGAGGATCCATCCCCTGTCACATACTGACAGGGGTATCTCTTATGCACTTGGAGATGCCTTAATGCTCTATACATCTATGGCCACAATAGTTGATGGAATAGGAAAAGGAGGTTCCTATATCGAGAAACTTGGTGTGATGCGATCTCAAGTACTAAGCATAGACGCCTAGTCCAGGATGGGAACCAACACCTAATTCCATGTCCTAAACTATGGCCGGGAGACGGTAAATGTAAGGACTATAGCCGTATGGACTTGAGAGCCTAAATGTTCACATGGTAATTTTTCTAGTTCCTAGTGTCATGGACTGTTGCTAGATGACCACCATGGTGACGGGCTTTCTTGATTGAGGGTTAATCAACAATTATTAATTAATTTGAATTTAATTAATAATAGTGTTTGGCACTAGCCTAAGTCTAGCTGAAAGGTGAACCTAAAGAGTTACTCACAAATCACAAGAAAAGAACAAGAAATTAATTTGAAATTAATTTCACAAGTATTTGGATTACTTACAAAGAGAGATCCATAGCATGAAAAAAAGGGCCAAGAATACATTAATGGTATTAATTTATATTGACCTCATCCTTATAAATTAATAAGTTGGATCTTATTAAATAATAAGGATAATTTGGGCTTATGTTTTTAACTAGATTAAATACAAAATGGGCTCATTGAACTGGATCTTTATTAAATTGGATTCAAATAAAAATTCATTGAGCTTTTAAATTTGTAAAGATAAAAATCGGCCAAGCCCACTAATTTTGAGCCTATAGAAAATTCCTTGGAAAGAAATAAATGGTTAGCAAATTTTATTTTTAGAAAGTGCAATTCTAACCATTTTTTAGGGTCTCTTTATTTGGAATAAAGAGAAATATACCTTGTAAATAATAGAATTAGAGGGCTGCTACGTTCGAGCCTCAAGTGAAGGACAATTCTAGCGATAGTGAAAAACAAAAGGTATCTACTTTTATCGTAGTGTTTTCGGTTCATGCCTTTTACATCAGCCCCATGTTTATTTTTATTATAGTACATCAAATGCCTAGGAAGTCCAAGAGTACACCCCTTGAATTCGTTTAATTCTTGTATTTATTTTTCGTTATTGCGCATTTTATTTCACCGCTTCCGCTAGCGCTTTCCCTGGCCGTCCCACGTGATTCTTTCAAGTGGTATCAGAACTCGGTTTAATGTAGGGGCTGATGGTTATGTGATTAACATGCTTTTACAGCTTTTCGAAGCATGTTTTATTGCTTTCATTTATTGGTTATATTATGAAAGTGGATTGTTTGTTTTTTGCAGTTTATGGATGGTTAAAGCATATGAAAAATTGGGAATTTTCTTGGGTTATGCTTTATTTTTGCTGTTTCATGATTGAACATAAAAAAAAGAAAGGAAAATTGCAGCAAAATCTGCTGCTGCTAGCACACAGTGTGCACACGGCCAGGCGCACGTGCAGGTAGGGGAGCCTGCGCGCCTGTGTGTGGACAGTAGGCTACGCGCATGCCTGCAGGCAGACAACGATAGTAGCGGGTGCTGCACGGTAAACGATCGACCACTGGGCCATTTTTCGCCATTTTCGAAAATTTGATTTCTAAAAATTTCGTTCATTATTAATTATGCTATTTTTAATTTTTGAATAAAATTGAATTTCTTCTAAACTTAAAATTTCTTTATTAATTAAATTTAGTATGTGCATTAGATGCACATATTTTCAATCATTCCTTAATTGCTTAGTATAACTTATTATGTGGTATTAGATATTATGGATTATTGTGTTACATGGGATGTACATTACATGGAATGTATGGATTGATGATCACGAAGCCTATGACCTCTTGTATGTTTATGCTTATGGTTGGAATGCTATCTTCTCCCTCCTTGTTTTTAGCCTTGAAATTATAAGACTTGCTATCTCTCTCCTAATATAGTCCCCCCGACTTCTGATCGGGGTTTACTTTTAAATTGTAATGAGGGTAGTATAGAAATTTTAGTGAGGGTTTAATTTTTAAGAAAGCCCATGGAGAAGAAGGTCCACGAAGCAGGAGGCCCACGGAGAAGGCGTCCCACGACGATATTACGAGGCCTATTTATATGTTTATGGGTAAAATATTTTGTAATAACATAAGGCCAACTTAAACTGATCATAGACTCACTACGAGCTTAGTGGGTTGCATAGGTTGGGCTCGTGATTATCTCACAGGGGCGTGTTTAATAGAGTTGCATGCGATGATTTATTTATTGCTTTAGCATTTGATGTTATGCATGTAATACTATTTTGTGATGAGGTCTTGGTTAAACAACTTAAAAATTAACTCTCACTTGGTTGGATCAAGTTACAGTGTTGGGGCCAAAAATAGACTTAGATCAAAACGATTTGATCTGTCAAAGATTTTCATCCACAATAATATGGTTAGAAAGCTACCACCACCTAGGTGTGGTCTTACAGGTCGTGGCACATTTGGACTAGTGGCAAGCTGCACCATTATTATGAATAAAGGAACATGCTCACTATTTTTCTGTCTCACGAGCCGTGGGGGGTTACAGTTTAGGTGTGATTTGATTGATAAGTGGAGCCCAACGTTAATTAAATATTAAACCTATAATGGACTTGGATCGAAATGGCATTTCAATCTGTCCTGGCCTTTCATCCGTAACAATATCATGAGGAAGCTACCACTATCCAAATCTGATCGCACGAATCGTGGAACATTTGGAATGAACGGAAAGCTGCATTATTGTTATGAGCAAAGGAACACAGTTGTTGTTTTACTATCTCACGAGTCATGGGGGGCGAAAATTGAGGTGTGATTTAGTTGATGGGTCGGACTTAACACCGAGTAGCATGATTAGCATGGAGTCCTCGAGATCATGTGAAGAGGTGAGGCAAAAATATCTTAAGAATCTCATAGAATGAGAATGGCATCGGTTACCTCCCACAAGGCTTTTTCCATGTGAATCTTAAAGCATGACATGGTAAATCATTCTTGTGGATCCTAAGCCGACTAGGAAAGGATTTTCCAAAATCCCATTTGAGAGTGGTGGGATTTTGTAGAAATAGTGGGCGAAATTAATGACTAAAGACCAAGCCTAACTCCAAACAATATTGGAATAATCTACTAATTTTCTACTTTGCATTTAGAATGTATGTCTTAGATACCATTTTCTTATTTTTCTTTATTTTTTTAGATTTATTTATAGAACACAATCTACTGACTGCGAAAATCAGAGGATTGTCCTCGATTTCTGAACCTAGGCTTATGTCATGGAAAAACCACTTCCATCAGACTTGCAAAAAGTGTCCTACCTTAAAGAACGTTTGACATTCGGGATTAAAGCATAAGAATAATTGTAATGTCCGTAGCGTTATACCTGCTTCTGTCATCCATGAGTGCTATGACAGGCTGGACGTTGTTGGTTCAATAAATGCTCCACATAATAAATTTTTGAGGCACCGAATAGGCATATTGGATATGCCGTGAAGAAAGCATTTCTTGGAGCCAAGATGACTAAGGGTTGTTTGTACACAAACATTGGGTTAAGATACAATCCCTTATGGAGAAGCGCTAAGACCTCAATGATGACCTTGAAAGGAGATGCACATTGACGTAATCCCTCAAGTCCCTTCATCCCTCCTTCGACCTATTTATGATAAACTCTAAATGGATTGAGAAGATCATTTTGTGAGTTGATAAAATGGTAGGGCAATACGAGGCAACGATTGAAGAATCCATGTTGTTGGCATTGGATTTAGATGCTTCGACCTCATAAGTGAAAGGCAAGGGTGCCGAACGCTGAATGAGAATGAAGGATGTAGGTAAATTCAGCCAATGCAAGCGCTCTGAGTGCTCCTGTCACCTTGGCCGAGAAATTTATATATGATGTTTACATAAAATTACCAAAGGGCATTAGAATAGGGAGTATCGTGAACTCCCCTTCACCCAAGCTATGAAATTTATTGAGCAAACATGAATACTATTCCCAAATGTCGGGCACTTTCTTTCCAAGCATGTTTCTACAAATGGTTTGCAGAAATGAAAAGGAATAGAATGCTGAGACATATAGTCTTAAAGCTAAGGAATGGCTAGGCCATTACTGCAAAAGTAGTAAAACTAAATAAAATTAGCTATTATTATTCATATTTAAATAGTATACAATTATGTAACCTATTGTGATCAAGCAGTTAGTCAATTATTGGACAAAATAGACTACAAACGTAATCAAGAACATAACTTACAGAGATTGGCATGCAAGAGCTAGGTCATATCCCTCTAGTTAGGATAAGTAGGTTGGTAGATTCAAAGAGTCTAGTTGTGACGCCCCAAAAATTATAATATATAATTGGGAGATTAATTGGTAATTTTTTTATGAAACTTAGTTAATTGTTAAATAAATTAATGGGCCATAATTGGAATATAATAAAACTTGAACGGGTTAAATTGGAGCTCGTTATAATATTTTAGAGCAAGTTATACTAACTAAGGAAATTTAGGAGGAACGTGATGGGTATTTTTATAAAACTCTAATTAAATAAATAAAATAATAATATTATATATATATGTGTTAATGATATATATTAGTAAATATATATATGTAAATTTTATATATATATAGTAGTAAATAATATGTATACATACATATATATGAGAAAAGAAGAAATATTGAGGGTGGCCCACCAGCCCACCGCCTCTCTTCTTTCTTTTATTTTGTTGTTTTTTTTAATGAAGACACACACACATTGCCAACACACACACACACCATTTTCGGCTGAAAGGAAAAAGAAAAAATAGAGGTACGAAGATTATGATTTTAATTCTTATTAATTTATATAATAATATTATTTAATTAGTTTATTTATTAAATGTTGTTTATATTAAGTGATGTACTATTTAATCGGAGTATTTTATGAGTTTGGCTATTTAAAATAGTGTCGAATTAAATATCAAATTGAATATAAAAATGATATCGTTGATTAATTAGATTATTAAATTTATTAGATTTGAATATTACTATAGCTAATTTACACAATTCTATCGGAATGATTAACGAAATATGTAATTCTATGTATTGTTGCTTAATTAAATTATATAGCAACGATAAATTGGTAGAAAATTCATAGAAATGAGTTGAAAATTATATTTAACAAATATTATGTTAATAAAGAGGAAAAACGAAGATTTGTATTTCGATATAAATGAAATATTAAAGAATTATTAGAAATTGTACAAATGATATTCAATATTATATTTAAAAGAAACTAAGATATTCTCGATATATTAATTGTATGTGGTATAACTCATTATAGGATACGGGGGTGAGGTGAAAGGATTGACAACTAGCGATTGAGTAGAAAGAAATGTTGTAAGGTTGAGGTAAGTAAATAATTAGTATTATCTATATATGTCATCTTTATTTGTGGTTTTACTGTTATCTGAATTTGTGGTTCATGCTGACATTGATTTGTCTGAAAGTATATGAGTGATGAATGATTTGATTTGATTGACGGTATTGTGTACGTGGAATGTGGAAATGCATTGAAATATTATATTTATTGTTTGATGTGTTGTGGATATCTGAAAATGAGAATGTATTGATATATGGTTTTACGTTACTAGTTGCTTACAAGAATGGTGATATGTGAAAATGAGGGAGTGGTTGAAATTGAATATAATTGTGGTGTCAATACCCCTTGATGTGTTGAAAAGCCTATAAGGCAATATGAAAAGTGCTATGTGCGAAAAGAAAATGCAATGTGCGAAATGAAACAGCTATGTGCAAAAAGAAAATGCTATGTGCGAAATGACATTGATGAGCCGGCTGTCAAGGGGATTCACTTAAATTTAATAATGATCACCTTCTGGTAAGCAAACTAGGAAAAATAGGAAGTTTAATTGATTATCTTATTGCGTGATAACTATGTGGTGTAATAAAGATGGTTATGTGGAAGCAAATTGACTATATATTCTATACATATTGTCTATGTATCTTATTTGAGGTTGTATTTGGTATACATATATAGATAGGACTGGTTATTTGCTTACTGAGTGGCAGGCTCATTCCCCTACTGACATTTTCTTTCCGGAATAGACTTTGAGGTGTTTGACTGTTGAAGAATAGGTTCACTCGCTATACTCAGGCAGGTCGGGCCAGTATGCAGTTTTCTCCTCTTTCTCAGTTAGAGTACAAACCACATTTTGTTTGTACAGAGAGGATATAAGCGTACGGATTACTTGTGATGAATCACCTTGTGGTGTGTGATATGTATATATATATATAATATTGTGGGTTGATAATACCTATTATGACGTGTTGGGATTACGTATGCAAATTGATTAGATGATTATGTGCCAATGTATATGTATGAACACAGGGATTACTATAAGTATGACGTTTAGGGTATATATATAGCCCTTGAAGCGAAAAGGGTGCTATTCTAGCAATAGAGGATTTTAGTTACTAACTTATGAATGACTCTTGAGAATGAAGAAAATCATGAAAGCACTTTATGGGACAAAGAATGCTTGTAGAAAATGATCTATTGGATTGGATCCAAAATAGACATCTTTAAGTTACTAAATACACAAATACCAGTAGAGGGTTCACAACTCTAAAGACTTCTAGAAAGTTCGGATAAATTAAAATTGAGGTGGAGAATCAAACTCGTTACGGAGACAAACCCTTTGATAGGATCGAGGTGGTACGTATTTAGTATGAGTTCTTGAAATATCAAAATGAGAATGAAATTCTCATTTAATGAAATTCCTCCCCAAGAGAAGATATTGAACTGTCTCTGGTAAGGAAGAAATAGAACCTTGATTGGACATGGTTCGATCGGTGTTTTACTGAATTAGCTGCCCATTTGGATGAGGGCTTTTGAAATTCATCAAGTTGAAAAAATGGTGTTTTCTTAAAGTCATAATCCAGACGCCATATTTGATATGGATTGGCAAACCTCTGTCATATAAAAGTCCTGAGTATGAGGAATGGTCCTACATACGTCAAAAGACTAGTGGGAGGAAAATTAGACGCGTCGTTTGATTTATACAAGTTCGATATGGAATAATGCAAATATCATTCATAATCGAAACTTAATTGACCATGTCTAAGTTCTCCAAAGGACGATCAGAAAACTCCAGTTACCTGAAAGGTATTCTGGAACAGGACAAAGAGAAGCGATGTAGGACATCGATCCGTAGCAGTAGCAGTGCCAATTGTAACCTTGGAGGATGATAACTAGGCTAAGGCACAAGGTAAAATGCCCGAGATCTCATCACAGGTCCAAAAAAAATTTTGGACACCATTATCTGCTTGGAGCGATGATAAGAACATGTAACGTGGGGTGGGACCGCAGGACATCGACAAAAACTACAGTAGACCTATAAGACCTAGCTGGTATCACAGATTGCTCATAATCAGATTAATATGAAAACATAAGTAGTTGGATTTAAGGTCAAGTGGGAGATTGTGAGAATATGTGACCAAAAGCCAATTAGATTGGTAGTTTTGAGAACCATTCAAGCAATTTTTATTTAAGCAATGTTGTCCCGACATATATGTTAAGTATTTTTCATTTGCACATGTATCTGTTGTGCTCACATACCACTTAATAACCTATGTAGTTGAGTTGTGCATCGGATGGTGGCTATGAAACTAACTTTTAGTGGTTGGTCTGAAATGTTCCAAGTCAAGGACCTCAAAACTAGGTATCGAGAGTCATCCTGAGATTTGCACTGCATATTGTATTCATTGGATGTGTGCCATGTTTCATCAGCGGTAGATGTTGGATGTCTATGCAATTTCAACTGACTGAACTGACTCGCAGAGATCGTAATATGAAAACCTTAGAGACTTGGTCGGTATGACTTGAGTCCCTGGCTCCGATAGTATGGGAGTACTCCTCAAACTTGAGGAATCAGGACAGTTACGTGCATACGATGACTGTATCTTGGATCTGTGCAAGAGGTAATTGTTTCATAGACATGATCATAATAAGCCTTGTCCAGTGCAGCCAGAATATGTAGCTAGGAGGGTGAGTTCCAAGAAGAGGATCCGTCCCCATCAGTATGTGACAGAGGTATATGCATTTGCAGATGCGTCAATGCGCTATAAATCTGTGGCCACAGTTCTTGATCGAATAGGAAAAGGAGGTTTCTAAGTCAAGAAACATGGTGTAACGCGATCTCAAGTATTAAGCATAGACGCCTAGTGCAGGATGGGAACCGATACCTAATTCTATAGCCTAGACCATGACTGGGAGACGGTAAATGGAAGGACCGTACCTGTATGGACTCGAGAGCCCAAATGTTCACACGATAATTCACCTTATCGCTAGTGCCATAGACCATTTTTAGATTACCACCCACGGTGACGGGCCTTTTGAAATGAGGGTTAATTAAGAATTATTAATTGGATTTAATTAATAATGGTAATAGACACTAGCTGAAGTCTAGCTGAAAGGTGAACCTAAAGAGTCAGACATAAATCATTGGAAAGGAACAAGCAATTAATTTGAAATTAATTCTACAAGTAATTGGATTACTTACAAAGAGAGATCTATTGGATGGAAAAGGGCCCAAGAATAAATTAATGGCATTAATTTATATTACGCTTGTCCTTATAAATTAATAAGTTGCATCTTATTAAATAATAAGGATAATTTTGGCTTATGTGTTTAATTAGATTAAATACAAGATGTGCTCAATTAAATGATTTTTTATTAAATTAGATTTAAATAAAAATTTATTGAGCTTGTGATTTTTTAAGGGTAAAAATCAGCCAAGCCAACTAATTTTGAGCCCATGAAAAATTTCTTGGAAGGAAATTAGTCGTTAGAAAATTGTATTTTTGGAAAGTGCGATTCTAACCATTTTTTGGGGGTCTCTTTATTTGAAATAATGAGAAATATACCATGTAGATAATAGAATGTATTTAGAAACATTCTTAATTATTAAAAAAGGTATATATATGTGAAATATAATTATTTGGAAAATAATTATAATCATTGTAACACAATACAAAAAATAAAAAAATTCCCTCCTCTTCCATTGTGCTCCCAGCTACCCTACTTGGTGCATTTTTTTTTTCTTCTCTTCTAGCAAAAAAGATGCAGATATCCCGACTTTGGTGTGGTGTGGAAAAATTAGAGGGCTGCTACGTTGAATTATCAAGTGCATGACATTTCAAGCGAAGTGAAATCCAAGGGTACACTTTTTGAAATCATTTAATTCTTATATTTATTTTTTGTTATTGCACGTTTTATTTCACCGCTTCCGCTGGCCAAGTTTTCGGCCGTACCACACGATCCTTTCAAGTTTAATCGAGTTGACAACCTTGTCAACCACGCACTAAAATTTTATAGACGTGCAACTTCTGTACCGATGAAATACGACACTCATCCAATGAATTCAAGTTTAGTGCAACTCTCAATACAACTCGCAATGCCCAGTCTCGAGGTTCTCGACTTGGAACTTTTCAATCATAACCATCAAAAGTTGGTTTCATGACCACCATCTAATGCGTAGCCGTTGTACAATTAGGTTTGTGGGCTTTGTTATGATGTTAAGCATATAAACATAATTACTGGGCACAAAAAATATAATTGTCAGATAATGAATACTCGCTTTATTCATAAACAATATAACAATTGCACCAAAATTGTTTGAAAAAATTACATAAAGACCAATCCAATTGGCTTTTTGGTCACCTATTCTAACAAACTCCTACTTGACCCTGAAGCCATTCACTCATCATCCTCAAATCCAACTTTCCAAGATGCTGAGCATGAGCAATCTGCAACACCGGCCTGGTCAATAGATCTGTTATATTTTCTGCTGATGTAATTCAATCCATCCGAACGTCACCTTTTCACTAAAAGAATCAGTATAGCCCGGGAACGCGACAAAAGAGTGAAATAAAATCTAATTAAAATTGTTCAAAGGGGTGTTCCTTTTGAAATTTTTGAGCGTTCAGTGTTTGTAAAAAATATAATAATAAACAAATAAACATGCTACATAAGTGGCTATAGGATGAAACAAAAAGTATAGAAACAAAACATGAAACATACCTTTTGTTTCTATAGTTGGGCAGCAACGTGTGTTGTTCACTTTACGTTCTCCCGTTCACTTTAGAATCCAAATTAGAACACCTCTAATTTGTCCACACCACACTAAGGAATAGATATAGTTCTTTTTCTATTGCTCGATAGAATAAAAACAAGAAGAAAAAAATAACTCGAAACTAACACTGTTGATTAATGCTTTTGGAATATTTTATATTCTAAATTGAATCCATTTGAATGTAGAACAAAACGGAGAATATTTTTTGAGAGAAAAGAGAGCAAATTTCGTGGCTTAAGTGCTGGTTGTACATGATATGTATATAGTTTTGTATATTACATACAACTGAATTCAAAATTCAATAATTATCAAGTTTGCCTCCAAGGCAACCTATACACACACATGCATATAACCTTCAACCATGATGATATCTTCATCATGGTGAGGAGTTTCAACTCCTTCTTAACTTGCTCCAACCTCCCTCAAATGGGCATGGACTTCAAGTATGGACCGGGTTTGATTTAATCAAATTAAATTAAGCCCAACCAAAGTCCATTTGACAAGAATTAGTTAAATTAATTTTAACCCAACTAAGTCTAAAGATTCATTTAATCCAATTAAGTAAATCTAAGCCCAAACTCTAATTAATTGATCCAATCAATTAATTAAGCCAAACTAAATAAATTAATCCAATTAATTTAAAAATGTTAAGCCCAAAATTAATTAATTCTTGAACCATCTATCAAATAAATAATTAAATAAATGATCCAATCATTTATATATTCTCCTTGAATTAATTTAATCTAATTAAATTAATTCATTTGTTCTCGAATTAATTCTAAATTCACCAATTTCATTTCATAGTGATTTGTGGGTCACTTTTTAGGTTCACCCTAAACTAGACTTGGACACCCGTTATAATGGGTGGCCGTAGCAACGGTCTATGACACTTAAGGCTAGGTGAATGCTGGCGTGAATATTTAGGATCTCGAGTTTCATACAGGTATGATCCTTCCGTCGACCATCTCCCGGCCTTAGTTTAGGGAGTTCCATACAGGTACGGTCCTTCCGTCGACCATCTCCCGGCCTTAGTTTAGGGAATGAAATTGGGCGTCGTTCCCATCCTGGACCAAGAAATTATGTTGAATACTTGATATGTGTTTACTCTATTGATCGTTAAAGGAAAATATTTCCTATTCGACCAATCGCTATGGCCATAGACTTAGAGAGTTTAAACCATTTTAGAGCGCATATGAGATATATCTATCATATACTGATAGGGGACGAATTCTATCGAGAGTGTATCAAGAAGGCACCGCATAGGAGTCAACATTACTCTTTAGTACCTGAATAAGGATTAAAGAAGCGTTCTTGATGCAAGTCAATGGAGAGTCCATTTTGACTTGGGCACCCGTCACAATGGGTGGCCGTAGCAACGGTCCATGACACTTAAGGCTAGGTGAATGCTGGCGTGAATATTTAGGGTCTCGAGTTCCATACAGGTACGGTCCTTCCGTCGACCATCTCCCGGCCTTAATTTAGGGAATGAAATTGGGCGTCGTTCCCATCCTGGACCAGGAAATTATGTTGAATACTTGATATGTGTTTACTCTATTGATCGTTAAAGGAAAATATTTCCTATTCGACCAATCGCTATGGCCATAGACTTAGAGAGTTTAAACCATTTTAGAGCGCATATGAGATATATCTATCATATACTGATAGGGGACGAATTCTATCGAGAGTGTATCAAGAAGGCACCGCATAGGAGTCAACATTACTCTTTAGTACCTGAATAAGGATTAAAGAAGCGTTCTTGATGCAAGTCAATGGCACCGCATAGGAGTCAACATTACTCTTTAGTACCTGAATAAGGATTAAAGAAGCGTTCTTGATGCAAGTCAATGGAGAGTCCATTTTGACTTGGGCACCCGTCACAATGGGTGGCCGTAGCAACGGTCCATGACACTTAAGGCTAGGTGAATGCTGGCGTGAATATTTAGG
>NW_011628062.1:56703-83810 GCF_000512975.1 Sesamum indicum | reverse complement strand
AGAGCGCATATGAGATATATGCATCATATAATGATAGGGGACGAATTCTATCGAGAGTGTATCAAGAAGGTACTGCATAGGAGTCAACATTACTCTTTAGTACCTGAATAAGGATTAAAGAAGCGTTCTTGATGCAAGTCAATGGAGAGTCTATTTTGGAAGGTTATGGCGATACTACCTTCCACTTACATGTGAATGGTGACTAGTCTGAATTTGAATGTACATTAAGACGTAATGGTGATGTGGTGGCTTAGAACGGTTTCAAGCTGGATGCCACAATGATTTTCAATTGTGTCCAACACAAATAATTAATGAAATTAAATTTAATTAATTATTTTCAATTAACCATTAATCGAAAATGCCCGTCATCATGGGTGGCCATCTAGCAACGGTCCATGGCACTAGATACTAGGTAAATATTGGTGTGAATATTGAGGCTTTCGAGTTCCATATAGGTATGATGCTTTCGTCTACCATCTCCCCGTCTCAATCTAGGGCATGAAATTGGGCGTCGGTTCCCATCCTGGACCAAATAACTATACTGAGTAATTATAATGATCACATCGAAGACATAGTCATCTCTCGCAAATTCAAGATATAGCCATCATATACATGCGACTGCACTGATTCCTCAAGTCCAAGGACTAATCCTATACTATTGGAGCCGAGAATCAAGTCATACCGATCAAGCCTCCAAGGCTTCCATATGACGATTTCTGTGAGTCAGTTCAATCAGTTAACAACCTTGTCAACTAATCCTCTAAAATTGCATAGACGTCCCATGTCTTTCGCAAATGAAATATGACACTCATCCAATGAATGCAATACTTAGTTCAAGTCTGTATAGGACTCTCGATGCCCAGTCTCGAGGTCCTCAACTTGGAACGTTTCAGACCAGCCCTGAGAAGTTGGTTTACTAGCTGTCATCCTATGCGCAACCTAACTACATGGGTTATTCAATTGGTCTATGGGCATTTTTTTGTGACGTTAAAATCTCGTTCAACATAAATAGTTGGTAGGAAGAGGTGACTTGCAGTTGGACTGCATCATTTCGGCAGAAAATATGGTAGACCCGTGAAATCGAGTAGGTCTCGCAAATTGCTCACTCAGAGAGGTCTGAGGGATAAGGGCGATTTGCTTTAGGTCAAGTAGGAGATTGTTAGAAATGATGACCAGAAAGCCAATTGGATTGACAATTTTGGAAACCATTTAGCAATCTTTATGAATGTGATGTTATCCTGAGTCTAGCTGAGGGTGAACCTAAAAAGTCACATAGAAATCACTATAGAATTGGTGGAATTAATTTGGAATTAATTCGAGAAGAAAACGAATTAATTTAATTGGATTAAATTAATTCAAGGAGAATATATATGAATGATTGGATCATTTATTAAATAATTTATTTGATAGATGGCTCAAGAATTAATTAATTGAATTAATTAAATTTTGGGGTTAACAGCTTTAAATTAATTGAAATAATTTATTTGGTTTGGCTTAGTTAATTCATCGGATCAATTAATTAGAATTTTGGCTTAGACTTATTTAATTGGATTAAATGAATCTTTAGACTTAGTAGGGCTAAAATTAATTTAATTAGTTCTTGTCCAATGGACTTTGTTTGGATTTAATTTAAATCAAGCTCGGTCCATACTTGAAGTCCAGGCATTAAATACTTTTTATTGATAATTTTCTATTTTCTTGTAGTAATAAAAAATAAATTTTTGTCTCCTATCTATCGACGGTTGTCATGAGGGATAATGGCACATGCAACAGGGAAGACAACAACCATAAAAGCGTCACACATAACTGCTATCATCAATCAGCCTGAGCGCATATATTCCCGTTCTTCCGCGACGCACATTGTCTGCTAGTCTGCCGCAAGTAGGGTGCTGCCTGCCGCACAACTTGATGTCGTCTAAACATTGGATGTTGCCTGCGCGTGCAACTTCCTGCCCTTTGAACGTCGTGTCCTACATAAGTGCATGACATCCGGGCTGCCGCACAAAAGAGATGGTGTTGTGCGTGAAATAACGGAACCCAACACGTGCGCCCCGATCGACGGGCGACCATCCATGTCCATTATCCCACGGCGTGCGGTGCCCGCCATTCGCCATCTGTGATCGTTGCCTTGCTTGCCGTCCACATCCCCGAAAACGTGCCGGACAGCCGAGTAAAGATGGGCACCGTCCTTGGTAGTTGTCGTTGAACGTCGGCTGCAAATGACCTAATGCACGGTTGTAGGTCGGCCGGACGTTGCGCGCACGCATGTCGACTGGAGCTGCCTGCACCATCTACTATTGTCAACCTGCAAGGGCTGTGTTGTCTGTTGCCTTCTGCCCGCGAGTATTGTGGCATCTACAACCGTCCACCTGCACTTGTGCATGTCGGCACGGGCTGCCTGTGGCGTCTGCTGTTGTCCAGCTGCACGCGCGCTCGTCGGTAGGGGTTGTCTGCCCCGTCTGCTGTCATCGCCCTGCGAGCGCTGGGGCATCTGTTGCCGTCCACCTGCACGCGTGCACGTCGACAGGGGCTGCCTACGCTGTCTCCTGCGAGAGCTGGTGCATCTGTTGCTGCCCGCCTGCACGCGTGACTGCCTGCCTGCTACCATCTGTCACTGCACTCATGGCCATCGCCTTCCATCACGCTGGTTTTTGGCAACCTTTGCAACATTCATTCCAATGATAACATTGGAATGTAACACATCTTGTCCACGGCTTATTGTCAGGTTTCGAAAGATTTCGAAGCTTATTTGTCAAATTTTTATGATTGTGGGACGACAATTGAAAGGGCATACTCGAAAAACATCGATGTTGCTACATTTGGTAACTCGTATGAATGTGCTCATGAAGACGGAATGCTCATGTATACATAATATTTTTGTTGGAAACTATGGAATTTGAACGTGAACCCTCAAATTTTTCCAGGTACTTTTTCAAATTTCTGGGATTCATAATAAAACTAATTAATAATAAAATAAATATTTTGCGATACAAATATGATTCATAAAAAATAAAAATATTATTCCACATATTTCTCTCACTTGTCCAATGTGTTTTCATATTTTTTTCAATTTTTCTCTTTTATTTATTATTTCAAAACTAAAAAATAAATCATTTCAACAAAAATAAATTAATCATGTGATTTTGAGCTGACATGCAAATTTTAATACAAAAATATACTAAAATATTTCAAAAATGGCAAAAAAAGTGTGTTCCTCAGCCCTTCAATGTCTAGTCCAGTCACAAAATGTTTTTTTAAGCCTATTATAGGGTGAGGAGGGTGCTTGGGAGGGGGGGTCTGGGCGCTGGGGGCGGGCAGGGGCAAGGCGGCCCCTCCGTAGCCCCCACCGCCCAGACCCATGTTGGGGGGATAGGAAGCCCCACGTGCAGAGTAGTTCGCAGGACAGTACAGGCAGGAACAAGCCCCAGAAAAATAAGCAGCAGGGGGCGCTGCAAAACAGCAGCGGATGCTTACTATGCGATGGCCTGCATAGATATCGAGATTGCCTGAAGAAACAATTGCTGAATGCACTGGCGACCTTTACCGAGAAGGCGTCACTTACAAAGACTTTGGAGCCACAAATATCTGCGAGTGGGGGGAACGATTCGGAGGAGAACGAGGACAACTTAGATTGCACGGCCCTCCTGTTAGCGATGCATCTTTCAAATTTTTACCCTATCAACTTTGTTGGTAGGAGAGTGGCCTACTATGTTGGTGACGGGTGACGGAGAACTAGTTTTCAATTCCGGAGAGGGAACATGAAAAAAACGGCTAACACATCCAAGGAAGGCAGCAGTTGTGCAAATTACCCAATCCTGAGACGGTGTCACGGGCTGCCTGCGCACTCGGCACCTTGACGCACACTTCGGCCACTCAACCGATCTACATGGCCGACCAATCAACCTTAGAGTCTTAGGTGATGGTCTGTATTTTGCTTTATTACGTTGTTTTGTTTATCATAGATTGCTCAGGGGACGTTAGGCCTCCTGAGGTGCATTTTTCAACCTTTTTAGAATCTACTGTGCTCACTAGGATTTATATTTTTAAGCTTATTATAGGGGGGAATGAGTACAAGAAGCCTTGTCAAGGGTCGTGTTAGAGTCCCCCTCAAGGCAATCCCCTTGCTCTAGCATCGTTGTTTAGTGTATACGCATTTTCAACATTAATAAAAGCTCATTTCTTAAATAGCGTGTGCAATTTCCTGTTGTGTGATTGTTCCTCCCTTTCTTGATTCTTGTCGGCGCATTGCGTTAGTGCCGAGCGGGAGTGTGTTGCGATTGGTGGAAGTAGTCAGCAGACTATTAGCCACACGGTGTGCGTTGCAGAAGGCGCCTCGTGAGAAGTGGTATCAGAGCCTCGTGTCGCGATGGGGCCGAGGTGGGTTGCGGTGACCCAAAAAAATCCTACTGCGAAGGTGTCGGGGCAAGAAGCGGAGAGCCTGCGACATGCAACATCGCCCAACGAGCGAGCTGAGAACCCGGAGGATGGACACTCCTGGTTGACTGAATTGGTGACAAATTTGGAGGAGAAGGTCTCTTCCCTGGAATCTGAAATCACGATGCTGAATTTGGAGCTGGACGAATGTCGACAGGTGATTCAAGAGATTGCCAGTGTCTTTGGAGGTGATGGCTTTGCCGATATGCAGCATGACATAGAGCAAATGTCTATTCAGATTGGTTTGCTCCAACGTGCAGTGAGTAACGCCGCTATTGTTGCTCATGATCCCGATGCTAGGCTTCAGATTCCTGAACCGAAGGCCTATAGCGCTGCTCGAGATGCGAAGGAGGTAAAGAACTTCCTTTTTGACATGGAATAGTACTTCCTTGCGGCTGACTTGCAGGACAAGGCAAGGAAAGTGTCGACTGCGACCATGTACCTGACTGGTGATGCCAAGTTGTGGTGGCATACCAAGTATGCGGAGATACAGGGCAATCAAGTGCAGCTTGATACCTAAGCCAATCAAGTGCGATCTGAGAGCAGTTTTTCTTGGAGAACGTCGAGTACAATGCCAGGCGAGCATTGCGAAAACTGGAGCATACAGGTTCCGTGTGAGAGTATTTGAAAGCTTTCTTGGCACTGATGCTGAATATCAGAGACATGTCGGAGAAGGACAAGCTGTTCACTTTCATCAAAGGTTTGAAACCGTGGGCGAGAATTAAGTTGCAGCGCCAACAGGTGACTGCTTTGAGTTTGGCTATGGCAGTGGCCGAATGCTTGGCAGATTCAACCTAGAGACTCGGAGGGATAGGCAAAGGACGACTGGTCCCACATAGAATAAGTCGGGTGGGGTGAGATCGTTCAGGAGTAACTCCAACAGAGGTGGGGGAGAGCAGAAGCCCCATGCTCAAAGTAACTCACAGAGCAGTTCAGGCAGGAGCAAGTCCCAGGAGAACAGGAAGGGAGCGCCGCAGAGGAGTAGTGGGTGCTTCCTTTGGGATGGTCCGCATAGATTTCGGGACTGCCCAAAGAAATAATTACTGAATGCGCTGGTGACCTTTACTGACAAGGCGTCGCCTGGGAAGAGTGTGGAGCCACAAACTACTGCGAGTGGTGAGAATGACTCGGAGGAGGATGAGGACGCCGTTTCCCAATGGTGTAGTACGTTGTCCACATTGGAGGCAAAGAAAGTTGTGCCACCCCTTGCGAGAAAGACTGTTTCGACTCTTACTGTAAAGCAGCCAGAACAAGAAGTTCAGCCCCGAAATCCTAGGAAGAAAGGGTTGATGTTTATTGATGTGAAGATTCATGGAAAGCCCATCCGTGCCATGATTGATACTGGAGTCTCTCACAACTACTTGGCGAGCGCCGAAGTGGCGAGACTCGGGCTCGTGCTGGAGAAGAGAGAGTGAAGGCGATTAACTTGGCTGCTCAACCCATTGCAGGTGTAGCTAAATCTGTGTTGATTAAGGTTGGTGCTTATGAGGGCAAGACCAATCTTTCTGTCGTGGTGATGGACGACTTCAAGCTTATCCTCGGGCTTGAGTTTTTGAGGGATACACGTACAGTGGTCTTATGTTGATTTGATTCACTGATGATGATGGGAGCAAAACCGCGTATCATCCCTACTTTGGCCGGGTGCACAGGAGAGAAGAATCTGTCGGTCATACAGTTTGCGAAGGGTCGCAAGCAGAATGAGCCATCCTACTTGTGCACTCTTGGATTTGAGGAGACTAAGGAAGCGTCAAGGCCCATCCCTGGCGGGATAAAGAAGTTGCTGAGAGAGTTTGAGGACGTGATGCAAGATGAGTTGCCTCGGAAGCTACCGCTGAAGAAGACAGTAGAGAATGAGATTAAGTTGGTGCCAGCCACAAAGCCTCCCATCAGGGCAACCTGAGCTTGTGGAGCGTAGGAAGCAGTTGAAGGAGATGCTAGAGAGTGGAATCATCAAACCCCCTAAGTCGCCGTATGGAGCGCCGGTCCTGTTTCAAAAGAAGGCCGACGGCTCCCTACGAATGTGCTGTGATTATCGGGCATTGAATAAGATCACTGTGAAGAATAAGTATCCCATACCATTGGTGGGGGACTGTTTCGATAGTTTGAGTCGGGCGAACAACTTTATGAAGATAGACTTGAGGTCGGGCTATTGGCAGGTCCGAATCAAGGCGATGAGGCGAAGACGACAGTTATCACGAGGTACGGAGCTTCGAAGTTTCTTGTTATGCCTTTCGACCTGACTAACGCTCCCACAACCTTCAGCACCCTGATGAACCAGGTACTCCATTGTTTTCTTAATGAGTTTGTGGTGGTGTACTTGGACGACATTATGGTCTACAGAGAAACCTTGGCCGAGCACGTAGACCATTTGCGGTAGGTTTTGACGAGACTCCGCGAGCACGAGCTATATGCGAAGGTGTCGAAGTGCTCGTTTGCTTGGGAGACCATCAGTTTCTTGGGGCACATTGTGGAGAGAGGACGCATTCGGATGGACCCCAAGAAAGTACAGGCTATTGAGGAGTGGAGATCATCGAGCGATGTTCATGACTTGCGCTCATTTCCTGGCTTTGCGAATTATTCTCGGCGCTTTGTGAAGGGCTACTCAAAGATAGCATGGCTCTTGACAAATTTACTAAAGAAGACGGAGACTTGGAGTTGGACGTCCCAATGCCAGGTCGCCTTTGAGAATTTGAAGGAAGCAATGGTGACAGATCATGTATTGGCCTTACCAGATATATCGAGACCGTTCGTGGTGGAGACAGACGCTTTAGACCTTGCTTTAGGAGGGGTCCTAATGCAAGACAGCCACCCAGTTGCCTTTGAGAGTAGGAAACTCAAGGATGTTGAGCGACGCTACTCGGTGCACGAGAAGGAGTTGCTAGACGTAGTTCATTGCCTTTGACTATGGCGGCATTATTTGTTGGGCTTTTCTTTTTGTGGTCAAGACGGATAACACTACAGCTAGTCATTTCATGTCGCAGCCGAAGCTGACTAGTAGGCAGGCACGTTGACAGGAGTTGTTGTCAGGTTTCATTTTGTATTGGAGTATCGGACCGGCTCCAGCAACCATGCGGCAGACGCCTTGAGCCGCAGGGCGAATTTGGAGTCGATAACAGTGCTCTCCTCTAGTGCGATCGCTACCTCCGTATGAGATCGGGTGCGGGAGTTACTACCGAGAGATCCCGCAGCGCAAGGACTGATTCGGCTTGTCGAGCAGGGCAAGGATCCGCAGTTTTAGATTTAAGATGGATTACTGATGATCAAGGAAAACTGCCTATATGTCCCGAAAAGTAGGGACCTACGGAAATTACTTGTTTCGGAATGCCACGACACCCTTTGGGTGGGACATCAAGGAAAGGAGCGCACTTATGCCTTGGTGCAGAGGGCCTACTATTGGCCACAGATGCCGGATGATGTCGAGACTTATGTCCGCACCTGTTTGATTTGTCAACAGGACAAGGCAGATAAATAGAAGAAGGCTGGTTTTCTACAACCACTTCCCATCCCAAAGAGACCATGGGTAAGCGTTTCCATGGATTATGTTTTTGGATTGCCTAAGGTAGGAGACCTTAGCACAATCATCGTCATAGTGGACCAATTGTCCAAATATGCTACTTTCATTGCAGCCCCACAACACGTTACGACAGAAGGGACGGCTCATCTCTTCTTCAAGCACATTGTCAAATATTGGGGCCTGCTTAAGGACATCGCCAGTGACCGAGACTCCCATTTCACTAGAGTCTTCTGGATCGAGCTATTCAAAATCCTCGGGTCCAAACTTTATATGAGCTCGAGCAATCATCCACAGTCCGATGGTCAGACAGAACGCTTTAATTCTATGTTGCAGGACTACCAACAGGACTTTGTGCCAGGTACACAGAAGGATTAGGTGAAGCTCTTGGATGTCGCTTAGCTGTGTTTCAATTCTGAAAAGAGTTCTTCCGCCAATAAGAGCGCTTTTGAAATTATCACTGGGCAACAACCGCTCCTCCCTTACACTCTTGACATCCACAAAGTGTGAGATCCCTTTCGTTTGAAATTTCTCTCAAGAATAGAAGCAGAATGTTGATATCGCCAGAAGTTGCCTGGAGAAAACTCAGAAGGCGATGAAGAAGTATGCAGATCAGTACTTGGTAAAATGGAGGGAATGCAGCAGCGAGGAGAACACTTGAGAGCGGATGATGAAACTTCAGGCGTTTCTACCACTTATCAAAGCTTACCATGCTTCCCATACGCCGAGGACGTCGCCATCTCAGGTGGGGGAGGGTGTCACGGGCTGCCTGCACACTCAGCACCCTTAACGCACACTTCGACCACTCAACCGATCTACATGGCCGACCAATCAACCTTAGAGTCTTAGGTGTTGGTCTGTATTTTGCTTTATTACGTTGTTTTGTTCTTCTTTGATTGTTCAGGGGACGTTAGGCCTCCTAAGGTGTGTTTTTCAACGCTTTTAGTATCTATTGTGCTCACTAGGATTTATATTTTTAAGCCTTTATAGGGGGGAATGAATACAAGAAGCCTGGTCTAGTGACATGTTAGAGTCCCCCTCAAGGCAATCCCCTTGCTCTAGCAGCATATTTTACTGTATACGCATTTTTCAGCATTAAGAAATGATCCTTTTTGAAATCGTGTGTGCAATATTCTATTGTGTGATTGTTCCTCCCTTTCTTGATTCCTATGGGTGCATTACGTTAGTGCCGAGCGGGAGTGTGTTGCGATTGGTGGAAGTAGTCAGCGGACTACTAGCCACACGATGCGCGTTGCAGAATGCACCTCGTGAGAACACGGGGAGCTACTGACAATGAATAACAATACCGGGCTCTACGAGTCAGGTAATTGGAATGAGTACTATCTAAATTCCTTAACGAGGATCCATTGGAGGGCAAGTTTGGTGGCAGTAGCCGCGGTAATTCCAGGTCCATTTGCGTATATTTATGTTGTTGTAGTTAAAAAGCTTGTAGTTCGACTTTGGGTTGGGCCAGCTGGTCCACCTCTATTGTGCACCGGCTGTCTCGTCCCTTTTGCCGGCGATGCGCTCCTGGTCTTAACTGGTCGGTTCGTGCTTCCGGCGTTGTTACTTTAAAGAAATTAGAATGCTCAAAGCAAGCCTAAACTCTGTATACATTAGCATGAGATAACATTATCTGATTTCGGTCCTATTACGTTGGCCTTTGTTATCAGAGTAATGATTAACAGGGACAGTCGGGGGCATTCGTAGTTCATAGTTAGAGGTTAAATTCTTGAATTTATGAAAGACGAACAACTATAAAAGCATTTGCCAAGGATGTTTTCATTAATCAAGAACGAAAGTTGGGCGCTCGAAGACTATCAGATACCATCCTAGCCTCAACCATAAATGATGCCGACCAGGAATCGGCAGATGTTGCGTTTAGGACTCCACCGGCACCTTATGAGAAATCAAAGTCTCTGGGTTGCGGGAGGAGTCTGGTCGCAAGGCTGAAACTTAGAGGAATTGACAGAAGGTTAGCACCAAGAGTGGAGCCTGCGGCTTAATTTGACTCAACACGGGAAAACTTATCAGGTCTAGACATAGTAAGGATTGATAGACTTATAGCTCTTTCTTTTTCTTGGGTGAAATGTAAGTTTTCAATCATCCAACAATATTTATAGTATACTCCAGGCATACCCAGAGAGATACAAAAAGCCTATACTATGGATTAAGGTACAATCAAACCGTGTGGGAAAAGTATCAAAACAGCCTATACAATGTGATCTTGATAGAAATAATAAGCCCCCCGAGACAAGGTGTTGCGCCGTAAAAAATGACTTCGTTATGGTGCCTGCAAAGGCTGTAAACCATGCATGCCAAAGAGAGGTGCCATGCTTTGTTCCTTACGGAGAAGTCAGTCTTCTCGTTCTTAAGCCACTTAACTGCGTTGTGGAGGGTAAACATACTGCAACTGATGCCAAGCTATTGTCATCTATGAGACCGAACGTAGTTGTCTCTAAGAAAAGGTGCTTGGTCGATTCTTTGGTGTTGATGCACAAGGAGCACAAATCTTCCTCCTGGAGAAACACAAGTTAGTCATGTGTAGCCAGTCTGCCTCGTAAACCAAGCTACAAGATAAATGAGTATTTCGGCAGGATAAATGCCTTCCAGATAATCGCTTTCCAAGGCTGCCTTGTGAGTTTCGACCTGAAATACTAAAATTTTGGACGTTAGGAGTCCCTTTGTGGTAGACCATCCCGCCATTTGTTGGATTGCTGGCTCTGATGACCCAAATGCGGTAACCACTCTGTTACTAATGTCGACAAACTGTTGAAAAAGTGGAGAACTCCCCATTTTCGATTGCCAGTCCCAAACCGAAGCGCTTCTAAGGTAGACACCGTTGACCCACTGCACCCACAACGTGTCTGTCTTGTGATGAATGTTCCACAAAACTTGCGCAAAGAGCGCAACTTTCCATGATTGAATATGCCGGATACCAAAACTGTCTTTTTCCTTCCCCCCCCCCCAAAAGCTGCCTGTGCCTAGGCGGGGGGTTTGGCGGACCCCTACCTGTTTATTACCTCAGAAAAAATTATAGTGTGTACAATTGAAAAACAGTAAACAAGGAGTACTTACTTCCTTTACAGTCAAAAAATTATAATCTACGTGCAACATCAGTGTTTAACACTAAAAGATAAAGTCTATTTCAGCCTAAAAAATAAATAGAATTTGACCTATATACATGTCCATCCCTTTTATACGGTGGTCGGACTTACCGCATTGTTCCACCCTCCAATCTCTCCCCCAATGTTCGACCCAAAATCAATCTCAAAGCATCACACAAGTTGGATAATGCCTCGCAGTACTCCTGTAATGTCGGATAATGCCTCGCAGCACTTCTGTAATGCCCTCTTGATACATAATCCGAGTCATTTGTCGAGAAGTGGCGTCCTTCGCAAGATGTTTAGCCGCTCCATTAGCCTCTCGAATAATATTTAGTATGTCCGATCCTAATGCCTGCTGGTGCTGCACAATGTGCATGATCAAATGTTGCACCTCCCACATCCCAGATGCTCGTGACTGTAAGAGTTGGAGAATTACGGTAGCGTCCACCTCAACCATTATGGGTGCTAAACTGTGTGCTCAAACTAGCTCTATACCACACCAGACAGTAGTAAGCTCTGAGACCACTAGTAGTTGTGCCCAAAGCAAACTTGTATTCTAGACGCACTTGTCCAACTGCACCCTGAATGATGCCTGCCGTTGCTGCCAGCCCGGGGTTCTCGAGCGAGGACCCATCCGAATTAAGCTTGAACCATGCCGAAGAGGGGGTACTCCAACGCATCACTATGGGCGCCTGAGGCACCATCGGCCTGAAGCACAAATAACGCTGGAGATAAAGGATCCCCCCACTGTAAGCCGCGTGTCGAATGAAAAAATCCAGCATGCTCTCCATTCACAAGGACCGAAAACCACCAGTTTGAGACAGCATTAACCACCAAGTAAATCCAGCGCTGCAGGAAGCCCTTTACTCCCAAGACTTAAAAAAAGAACTCCCAATTGACCCGATCATATGCCTTTGCCATATCAAGCTTAAAGAATACATTTGCCTCCGACCGGTGAGACTCCAATGAGTGAACTAATTCTTGCAACAAAAGAACATTATCAATCAACAATCATCTTGGGACAAACCCACTCTGGGATGGGGATAACACCTTCGACAAGACATGCTCAAGCCTGATGGTGATCAGCTTCATGCAGATCTTATTCATAATATTACACGAACATATCGATCGGTACTCACTCCAAGAATCTAGGTTGGCGGTCTTTGATATAAGAAAGATGGTAGTAGTGGCGAAACTCTTCGGCATTGCTATGCCACGGAAAAATTCAGATACTGCACAAAAAAAATCATTTGAGAAGAGATCCCAACAGGTATGATAGAAAATCGCCCCAAATCCACTTAGCTCTACAGCACTCTTTAGCTCAATGCAGAAAACCGCCTCCCGAACCTCTGCCATCATCGGCATGGCGCACAAGAAACACCTGTCCTCATCTATCAAGCCATCCTTTAGGCAATCTTAGTCCATCTCGTTGGGAAACACTGGATCTGCGGATAGGAGCTACTCAAAGAAAGAAGCTGCCGATCTCTTAATTGCTATCGAATCAGTTAAAACGACCCCCTCATGTTGTACTTAAGATCGTACCACGAAACCTCCTTTTTTTTACTAAAGAGTGGAAATATCTCATGTTCCGTTTTCCATCTTTAACCCATATGATTCTGAACTTTTGTTTCCAAAAAGCCTCCTCTTGGGTCAACACTCGAACCAATACTGTCGAGCACCGATTCTGCTCCACGAGCGTCCGATCACAAGGATCAAGATCACATGCCTCATCAACCTCCTTGAGATCTCGCTCCGCCACTACAACTCTATCAAACACATTTCCAAAGACTATTTTATTCCATTCCTTCAGACAGTGTGTGATCCTCATCCAAAATCAACCGAAGGCCATCCCAAAGACCATGCCGCTCCACCACATCGCATTTAGCATATACCGATGTAACAAATAACAATTTTGGCCACTTATTTGAATCAAACATAAGCGCGGAAACTGTTCATGATCTAGCAAGACTCGACACTGTACCTCTGGGCCCTAGAAAAATCGTATCTTATTCACATAATTTGAGACCACCTCCTAAAAACCCAGTTGCCTCGCTATAAACCTCCCCTCAAGGGAGACCATAGGCTCTATGATAGACAGGAAATCCAAGTGATGCTGTTTTCTTACTCGATTCAAGCCCCTCTATATAGGATCATTCCCAATTCCCCGAACATTCCAAAATAATTCTTTCATCGATCAAGAGAGAGTAGATCGTATAATACTCCTCGTGATAATCCTACGGGGCGGGGATGGTCTGCAGGTGTCTCCCATGAACCGACCTCATCGATGGCGTGCCAACCTCCTAGAGACATCCTCCTCATCCATCTGAAGTACGCCCTCCCCTGTCGGGCCCAAGGCCTCATCATCGGTAACTGCAGCACTGTTGGCAACTCTTGATCTGTTGTATTTCCCACACATCCTGGCAGCTCACAAGGCATACCCGTTGTCTGGGGTGCTGGCAGAGCACATGGACCACCGTACTCTCCCAACTCAGGAACAATCGGCAGTATATCCGGAACTACGGTCTCCTTCCCACTCGTAGAATGGTGTTCATCTATCAGTGGAGTGTGTGAGTCGACTGATTTTGTCACACGACTAAGTTTTGTTGTTCCGTCATCCACATCATTCGGCGAGTGCACCAGCTCTTCCACCACTGTTTTGGACACATCTTTATGGAACGCAGCTTCCTGCGATTCATCCTCCGCCCCCTTACAGCCACTAGTACTAGTTGTAAGGCGTTACAGGGCTGCATTATCATAAAAAACCACATGCTTTCCTTTACGGCGATCTCTCAAGTTCTTTTCCTCCCGCTGCGCATTCAATTTAACACGGAGATCCTCTTGATCAGGGATAGGCGGTTGAGGACCATCCCTATTCACTGGCCGAGCTAGGACCTTTGACCTGTACTTCTCATAGCACTCATCTTCATCATGTCCTAAGTGCTTGCAAGCCCCACAGTACTTAGGAAGTCGCTTGTAAATCACAGGCTGTATGATCACTTCTGTCCTAATCTCTAGGCCAATTTTCATCTGTAGCAGCTCAAGCAAATTAACTCAACACAAACCCGCGCCACACTAGATCGCACCAAAGTTGTCGTAGAGACATCCATCCTGAGAGGCGTCCCCAACAGATGGGCAATGCTGAACAACGCCTCCCGATCAAAAAATTGGATCGACAGCTCCTGCAAATGAACCCACACCGGAACTATCGATGACTCTTGCCTCGGATTAAACGTTAGTGTACAATTAATGACACGCATGGGGAACCCTTCCACAAACAAAATTGACTTCATCCAAAGCTTAAGGTAATCCTCCTCTAGTACAAACTTAATGAAGACATGTGCAACATCAATGGCCCTGATAGAGAATTCCCACGGAATCCATGTGCAAGGATCCAGCGTCGAAGATTTTGCATGGATGGATTGCCATGCGAAAATTTTCCTACCAAGGCATAAAGAAATGGTAAGGATAATCAAGTAATTTTATTAGAAGAAAAGATCAGCACCTTCATCCCCTGATCCCGATAAAGAAAACATCAGCACCTTCGGGTGAAATGAAGATGTCTCAAAAGAACGCCTTCTTCCTTACAATAGCAATTTTCTCCCGAGCAACTGGTGCTCCCCTAGGGTTCCAGATAAAATTCCTGCAAAGTCGATGAATATTCTAATGACCGCTGCTGGAAGTGGGAAAATTTGAAGCCAAAAGCACACCAACTCCTGAATAACTGAGTGAATGAGTTCTAGTCAGCCTGTGAATGATAGGGATTTAGTCGTCCATTGGGATATGCATTTGGCAATCTGGTCCTGAAGCGGTGAATAGTTGGTTACTGAAAGCCGCTGCGCCACTAGGGCAATGCCAAGGTACTGGACAGGCATCTCTCCTCTCACAAACTCTGTCCGAGCGAGAATCCTGTCAAGCTCCTCGTTTTGGATGCCTACTGTAAATATGCATGATTTGGAAGTATTGATGGTGAGGCCGGAGGAATTCTTGAAGTCTTGGAGGCATTCCATCAAGATGTAAATAGATGGAAGGTCGCCTCAGGAGAAAAGCATAATATCAACGACAAAGAGGAGGTGTGTGATCTTCAACTTCTCACCTTTGGGATGGAAGTTAAAGTCAAAAATGGATATTTTCCTCTTGATCAGCCGTGGAAAATATTCCATAATAAGACGGAAGAGGGCTAGTGACATTGGGTCTCCTTGCCTTAGACCTTTCTTCAACGAAAAAAATCCATGGAGGGCCGTTCAAAGCCACTAAAATGGAAGAAGTTGAGACGCATTCCATAATCCATGATATAAAAAGTGGAGAAAGCCATACCCATGGAGCACTCGAGAGAGAAAAGTCCATGAGACTGAGTCGAATGCTTTGCGTAGGTCGACGTTAATAGTACACAAGTGAAACCCGCTTCCTCGAGTACTTCTGCACCATTTCTTAGGCCAAGAAGATGTTGTCTGTGATGTTACGACCCTCAACAAAGGCAGCTTGACAGCAGTCAATGAGGTGCTCCAAAGCAGGGGCGAGCCGGTCTGAGATTATTTTAGTGATGGCCGTGTAGATGACATTAAAGCACGAAATCGGCTGGTAATCCGCTACATAAGTGGAGTAATCTGATTTAGGCACAAGCGCGACAAGAGTGTGGTTGAGTTTGCCATAGCATCTGTCCACTCCTAAAGAAATCCATGACAGCCCTGCATACTTGATCACCCATAATATTCCATACTTTCTTGAAAAAGTATGATGAATATCCGTCTGAGCCAGGTGTCTTGTTGTCACTAATCTGAAAGATGACTTCTTTGACCTCTAGCGGTGTGGCTGCTTTACTAAGGTCCAAGGTATGCTCAGAAGAGAGTTTGGGGCCCTATTAAAACACACCACATCAACCGGGAGGGTGTGAACCTCGGAACAGAGTAATGTGTAGTATGCGACGAACTCTCGGGCAATATCCTTGGCACCAGTGATAATAGACCCGTCCTCTTTAGCGACTGCTAATATGGAGTTCCTAGCAACGTTCATCTTCACCATATCATAGAAGAATTTGCTGTTCTGGTCCACCTTTTTAAGGAAATGGATCTTTGCTTTCTGATACAAGAAGTGTCTTTCGCCCTGACAGAGATGTGGCTGTAGTGCTGGTTGTTAAATGCTTTGACGGAGGCATGCGGCTAGCCTGTTGTTGCAGTTAGTTTGCCGGTAGCAGGTGCAGCAAGCTGTTGGCCGGAGGGCTTGGTGGCCTAGTTAGCGGCATGTGCAGCAGTTGGCTTAGTTTCCTTTGACTTTGCCATGGCAGCTTGCTAAACCAAAGAGAAAACTGTAGCAGTTGCAGCAGCTGTGGCAAACTGTTGTAGCACCAAATGAGAAAACGGTAGGAAGCTTGCAGGTTGCTAGAGGGACTGCTGCAGCAAGTCAAATAAGTCATACTGTGCAGCAACAGTGGAAGCAGTAAAAGCAGACTATGCAGCAAAAAAAAAGGCAGGCTTTTGCTGACCCAGAAACGAAAAGTTCCCACCTACCACCGGAAGCCGAAATTACCCTGAAAAATAGAGGAAACATAGCACCAACAGCAAAATGAACGTTCAACAAGCTTCAGGCCACGAACTGGACTCGTTCATGCAGCAAAATGTCCACAAAACAGCAAGGAATTGGCTATAGCAAACTGAAAGGGGAAAGTCCGACAGAATTTATTACTCACCGATGGTAAAGGGGAACACACGGTGGGTATGAGGACCCCGACCTCTATTTACCCCGAAAAAAAGCATTGTACACTTTGTGCGAACAACGCTCGTCATCATTTTGGCGTCATCCCATGCGGTCGACGGAGTCGATGAGGAATACTACCAGGTTGATCCTGCCAATAGTCATATGCTTATCTCAAAGATTAAGCTACACATGTGCAAGTATGAACTAATTCAGACTGTGAAACTTCAAATGGCTCATTAAATAAGTTACAGTTCATTTGATGGTACTTACTAGTCGGATAACTGTAGTAATTGTAGAGCTAATACATGCAACAAACCCCAACTTCTACAAGGGATGCATTTATTAGATAAAAGGTCGGCAAAATTCTTGCTCTCTCTCAATATCTCTCTCAATTCGAAAATCCAGAATTTGAATTGATGTCCTCTCATTGATTCCTCCTAAATTGTATTGATTTATCCTAAAGATTTTATTTCAATTGGAATTTGGTTATTCACCATGTACGAGGATCCCTGCTAAGCATCCATGGCTGAATGGTTAAAGCGCCCAACTCATAATTGGCGAAATCGTAGGTTCAATTCCTATTGGATGCACGCCAATGGGACCCTCCAATAAGTCTATTGGAATTGGCTCTGTATCAATGGAATCTCATCATCCATACATAACGAATTGGTGTGCTCTGCCCGTTGTTGCGTTGATTCATGATAACTCGACAGATCGAACGACCCTCGTGCCGGCGACACATCATTCAAATTCCTGCCCTATCAACTTTCGATGGTAGGATAGTGGCCTACTATGGTTGTGACGGGTGACAGAGAATTAGGGTTCGATTTCGAAAATGGAGCCTGAGAAACGGCTACCACATCCAAGTAAGGCAGCAGGCGCGCAATTTACCAATCCTGACATGGGGAGGTAGTGACAATAAATAACAATACTGAGCTCTACGAGTCTTGTAATTGGAATGTGTACAATCTAAAACAAAGCATTGTGATGGTCCCTGTGGATGCTCACGCAATGTTATTTCTGCCCAGTGCTCTGAATGTCAAAGTGAAGAAATTCAACCAAGTGCGGGTAAATGGAGGGAGGAACTATGACTCTCTTAAGGTGGCCAAATGCCTCGTCATCTAATTAGAGACGAGCATGAATGTATTAACGAGATTCCCATTGTCCATGTCTACTATCCAGCGAAACCACAGCCAAGGGAATGGGCTTGGTGGAATCAGCGGGGAAAGAAGACCCTGTTGAGCTTGACTCTAGTCCGACTTTGTGAAATCACTTAAGAGTTGTAGGATAAGTGGGAGCCGAAAAGTGAAAGTGAAATACCACTACTTTTAACGTTATTTTACTTATTTTGTGAATCGGAGGCGGGGCATCGCCCCTCCTTTTGGACCCAAGGCACGCTCTGACGGGCTGATCTGGGCGGAATACATTGTCAGGTGGGGAGTTTAGTTGGGGTGGCACATCTGTTAAAAGATAACGTAGGTGTCCTAAGATGAGCTCTACGAAAATAGAAATCTCGTGTGGAATAGAAGGGTAAATGCTCATTTCTATTCTGATTTCCAGTATAAATACATACCGTGAAAGCGTGGCCTAACGATCATTTAGACCTTTAAAATTTGAAGCTAGACGTGTCAGAAAAATTACCACATGGATAACTGGCTTTTGGCAACCAAACATTCATAGTGACTTTGCTATTTCATCCTTCGATGTCGACTCTTTCTACCATTGTGAAGCATAATTCACCAAGTATTTGATTGTTCACACACCAATAGGGAACGTGAGCTGGGTTTAGACCATCGTGAGATAGATTAGTTTTACCCGACTGATGACGTCGTCGCAATAGCAATTAAACCTAGTACGAGAGGAACCATTGATTCGCACAATTGGTCCTCGCGCTTGGTTGAAAAACCAGTGACGCAAAGCCACCATGCGCCGGATTATGACTCAACGCTTCTAAGTTAATATTTGCGCTAAAAGCGACGCATACGCCCACCGTCCGCTTGTCGACCCGCCATAGGGGCCCCAGGGTCCCCAAGGGCACGTGTCGTTAGCCAAACCATCGCGGAAGACGAGTCGCGCGCTGGCCGCCTTGAAATACAATCCCATCAAGCGGCGGGTAGAATCATTTGCAAATGACTTAGATACGCGACAGGGTATTGTAAGCGGTAGAGTGTCACTGCTGCCACGATTAGCTAAAATTCAACCCTTTGTCATTTCGATTTGTTCCTCACGAGGCGCCTTCCCCAACGCGCACCGTGTGGCTAGTAGTCCGCTGACTACTTCTGCAAATCGCAACACATTCCCGCTCGGCACTAACGCAGTGCGCTGACAGGAATCACAAAATGGGAGGAATAATCACACGACAGTAAATTGTACACGCAATTTAAGAAAGGAGCTTTTATTTATACTGAAAAATGCATATACAATAAACAACGACGCTAGAGTAAGGGGACCGCCATGAGGGGGACTCTAACACGTCACTAGATCAGGCTTCTTATACTCATTCCCCCATATAATAGGTTTAAAAAGATAAATTCTATTAAAAACAGTAGACATTAAGAAGATTGAAAAATGTACCTCAGGAGGCCTAACATCCCATGAGCAATCTAAACAAAACAAAGCAAAGTAACAAAGAGAAAATAAAGACCAACACTTAAAACTCTAAAATTGCGGAAGTCCAGCGTCTGTCAGCGAAGGTTGATTGGTCAGTCGTGTAGAGCGGTTAAGTGGCCCAAGTGTGCGTTAAAAGTGTAGAGTGCGCAGGCAGCCCGTGACACCCTCCCCCACCTGAGATGACGACGTCTTCGGCTCATGGGAAGCATGATAAGCTTCGACAAGTTGTAGAAACGCCTTGAGTTTCGTCACCCGCTCCCAAGTGTTCTCCTCGCTGTCCCCTCCCCTCCATTTTACCAAGTACTCCATTTGGGGTAGACCATGTCGTCATCTGTTCGATCGCTGCCTCCGGAGACCCAAAATCAGTAACCACCCTGTTGCGAATTTCGACAAGTCGTTGAAGGCGTGGAGAATCCCCCTTCTTCGGTTGCCAGTCTCAGATTGATACACCTTTAAGGTAGGCACCATTCACCCATTGCACCCACGACGTGTCTGCCTTGCGGTGAATGTTCCATAATACACGGAAAAGGAAAGCTACGTTCCAAGACTGTATGTACCGAATATCGAGTCCACCTTCCTTGGGATGGCAAATTTTCTTCCAAGCGATCGGTGCCCTCCTAGAGTTCCATAGGAAATTCCTACAAAGTCGGTGGATTTTCTCGATGACCGCCACTGCAAGTGGAAAAACTTGAAACCAAAAGCACTCCACCCCCTGAATAACTTAACGGAAAAACCCATGAAGGGAGCCATTCAAAGCCACTGAAAAAGATGAATTGCAAACGCATTCCATAATCCAAGATATAAACAGTGGGGGAAAACCATACCCGTGAAGTAATCAGGCGAGAAATGTTTATGAGACCGAGTCAAACGCCTTGCGTAGGTCGACGTTGATAGTACATCAAGGTGAAATCCATTTCCTCAAGTACTACCGCACCATTTTTTTAGCTAAGAAAATATTATCCGTGATATTACGGCCTCCAACAAACGTAGCTTGGCATCGGTCAATCAAGTGCTCCAAAGCGGGCGCAAGCCGATCTAAGATGATTTTCGTGATTGCCTTGTAGATGACATTGCAGCACAAAATCGATCGGTAATCCGCAATAGAGGTGGAATGATCTACTTTCGGCACGAGGGCAATGATAGTGTGGTTGAGCTGCCGTAGCATCCGCCCACTCCTAAAGAAATCCAAGACGGCCCTACAAACTTGATCACCCACAATGTTCCATGCTTTCTTGAAAAAGCACGAGAAATATCCATTTGGGCCGGGAACCTTGTTGTCGCTAATATGGAATATGGCATCCTTGACCTCCAACGGTGTGACTGCCCGACAAAGCTCCACGGTATGCTCGGGGGAGAGTATGGGGCCCTATTCAAACACACCATCATTGACAGGGAGGGTGTGAGCCTCGGTGCCCAAGAATGATGTGTAGTAATCGACGAACTCTTGGGCAATATTCTCGGCAGCAGTGATAATAGTCCCGTCCGCCCAAGTGACTGTCCCAATGGAATTCCTTGCGACATTCCTCTTCAGCATGTCGTGGAAGAACTTGGTGTTGCGGTCCCCCTCTTTAAGAAAGTGGATTTTGGCTATCTGATAGAAGAAGTGTCGTGCGGCCTCGTCAAGAAAAACGGCCTTCCTTCTAAGATCTCCCAAAGAGTCTCGGAGCATCACATCTCACAGATTGGATTCAAGTTGACTCTGGGCATCTTGTAGTGCAAGCTCAGCCTCTTTGGCCCTGGTAGAGATGTGGCTGTAGTGCTGCTTGTTGAATATCTTGAGCACGCTTTTAAGTGCTTTCAGTCTCCTACAAAGGCTGAATTGCGGCGTTCCCTCCACGCTCAAGTTCCATCTTGCTTCAACAGTAGCTAAGAAATTATGATCTGCCCACATATTGAAAAAGCGAAATAATTTTGGCTTAGTGGGTGCATAATCAAAGATAGAAATAATACCCGCAGAGTGGTCGGAAAGGCATCCCGATGGGTTGAAATGGGCGTTGCAATGCAAATCGACCTGAAACCATTCATTGTTGTATAAGACCTTATCGACCTTGCACCATACAGGGTTGCTTTCGTTGTTGGAATACCATGTGTAGTAGCAGCCCGTAGTGGGAACATCGAGTAATCCAAGCGCTACACAGCAGTCCACAAAATCCTTAAACTCATACCAAGTCGAGGCCACTCCAAGCTACTTCTCCTCGGGAGATTTCACACAATTGAAATCGCCCATAATAAGTCATGGCATGCTCAGTGCTAGTCCCAAATCAGAAAGCTTCTCCCACATGCTCCTTCTATTGACAACAGATTAAAGACCATATATGTAAATGAGAATAGAAGGAGAGTTGAGAGGACTTATTCATGGCACGGCAGTGGATCACTTGGGGCGATATATCCACGGGATGTAGGTCAATGACTGCCGGGTCCCAAACCACAAGAATGCGTCCGCCGGCGATGGTGTCAAAGTTGTTGGTTTGGCACCATCCCAGAATTGAGCGGCTAAAAATCTTCGGCATAGATGATGCTGCAAGCTGTCTCCAAAATGTCCAAGAAACAAAGCCAGTTATTCTTAATGAGGTGGGCAACCACATTGTGTTTGAGAAGCTAAAGCCCCTCAAGTTCTAAAATCCAATCTTCATGGGGATAAGGGGGGACTCCCCTCCGGCCTGCTTCTTCGATTTGCTGCAGGTCGTTGCAATCTCATCAGTTTTTGTTCCCTGCATTGCGTGTTGCGTGGCCGTCGGGGAATCCGTTGATGAGCACTTTGAATGTGCCGGAGAAGCAACCTCCTTATCCTTAGGCTATGGAGCCTTCATGGTTAGTCGTCCCTATTCCACCTTGCCCGCCGGTGGAGAAGTCGATTGCTGCGCCTCCACTGCCAGCTTGGTTGCGGTAACTGTAGCTTTGCCCTTGTTCCTCCTCTGCACAACCATCCATTTAGCAGGCTTTTTCTTTGCTGCCTCTGCCGGCTTAACAAGTGCAGCAGCAGGGATGGCAGTGGCACAGACAGCTGCGAGGGGGAAGGGCCGGTAGACCTTGGCATGTCTTGCAAGTGCCCAAATCTGTTGCAGGCTGTGCAGAATTTGGGGGTGAATTCGTAAACCACCGGCTACTTTCGGGTTATGCCATTTGGCATAACAAACTCCACTTCGTTGATGAGTTTTTTTAAGGGTTAAAAGCAAAATACCCCCCTGTGTTATTGATAAAGAGCAAATTACCCCCTTGTGTTAAAAAAAAAACGCAAAATACCTCCCTGTCAATTAAATACTGTAGCACACTGCCTCCCTACATGAATTAAATATTGGTGAGAAGGGTAAAAGACGAAAATACCCCTCCTTATATTTGAAAATGCTGACTTTAGTCAAACCTAGGGTTTTCATATTTTTGTTTCTAGCAAGAGAGAAAGAAGCGTGAGAGGCGACTGAGAGGCGACTGAGAGGCGACTAAATCCACTCAAATCCACCACCACCGCCGGCGAAATCCATTCAAACGTCGTTGCCCGCGACTGCAACAACGATTTTCGCTATCTCGAGGTCAGTTTTCTCTATTTCAAGCTCCGATTTCCCTTTCCCTTCGCCAAACGCCGTCGCTCAAAAAATAATCCCGATATGGTCGGATTTTGAAAATCCTTTTTCTGAATACTTTGGTCGCAATTTCCAGCGTGGTATGGCCGAATTTTGGAGTAAGAATCCGGGCTCCTTTGCTTTTCATTTTATTGTAATTGTTGTAATTATTGTTGTATTCCAGCGTGTATATTGCTGTAATTATGCAATATTTTGCTGCTAAACTGTGTGAAATTCGCAGCAGAATGTAGAGAGAAAGTCATTTGGAAAGAATTGAGAGAAAGAAGAGTGTAATTGCAGCAGAAGTGTCTAGCTTTCTGTTCTAGCATTCTTGCCTTTCTAGGGACTTGAGGATTCATCTCAAAGGTACATTTCAACAAACACCTGGTGTCCATTATTTTTTCTTGGGCTTGAACAACTTGTCTTTATTTCTCAATCCCATTACAGAGCATTTTGTGTCGGTGTTTTCTATTTATGAGGCTGCTCTTTTTTTTGTTTGTTCATTTTATTTAGTTTATTTGTGTTTTATTTGTTGTTAAATTCCCTGGCTAATTGTGTTGGCGTACTTTCAGTATTTTAGTTGTTAAATTGTGGGAATTGCTCTGTTAGTATTATGTTGTTTTAAAGATTGTGTCTTTCCCGAAGTACTAGAAAATGGAATGTGAAATTTGTTTGGGTCAAGGATAAAGAAATATTGGGTGTCAATTTTTCTGATTGTGAACTGCAAGGTTTATGTTTTGAGTTATTTGGTCAATCAAGATCTTGCACTGTTCCTGAAGCATTTGTTGTTTCTAATGTTCTTGTGGTGTTTATTAGTGACTTTACCTCGGCAAAAGATGAACTCAGAATTTTCTGCGTAATTTTTTGTTGTGATTTAAGTTGTTTTTCTTTCAATAACAGAAGTGTCTAGGTTTCTATTCTTGATTTATCATAAATATTTTATACAATAACGGCTGGTCCCTTCTACTTTATCTCGCAGTTCACAGTCTAGAGCGGATCTGCTGACACTTGGTTTGGCTGTGACCAATATTTTGAGACACTTGGTTTGGCTGTGACCAATATTTTGAATGGTCTTGTGTGGGAAAAACTGACAAAGCATCTGATTTAGAAGCAGTTAAGGTAGGCATTTCTATCTATACTGTTTTTTTTTTATTCCATTTTGTGGTCCCAAATGTGTTGGGTCTATTTTTTTAGTCAATATATACTTTGATTAAATAATGTTATGCTTTTATTGTTATGTACATGAAAAGCACCCTGTGTCAGGGTTTTGCTTCTTGCTGAAGCATTATTGAATGTTTTTTTATTGTTGGGAAGTTACTGTGCTTTTATTGTTATGGTTTTGCTTCTTGCTGAAGCATATTTTTTTTGTGGTTTGTTTCATTTATGTGCAGATGTTTCAAACACATGACATAAATTTTTGGTGGGGTGGAAAATTTGTAAAACATCCTAAACTTAGTTATGTAGGAGGGCACAAGAAAGTATTTGAGAAATTAGATTTGGATTATTTGGGTTTATATGAATTAGGAGCAATGTATGAACAGTGCGGGGGGAAAAAGTCAGTGCTTAAATTTTATTATAAAGATCCCACTCTACCATTAGAATGGGGCATAAGACAAATTAAAGAAGAATGCCCTGATATTTGTTTGGTTGACCTACAAAATTGTCATAAAAACTTGGATGTTCCAGTAAATATTTATGTAGAGGAAGAGGATGTTGAACCTATTCTAGTCGTAGATAGCCAAGGTAATCCAGTTGAAAAGGAGCAGGAAGAAGAAATTAGATGCTTGTTAGATGGAATAGATTTTGATGAATTGGATGGGGATGGGAATGAGAGTGAGGGTGATGGGAGAAAGGACTGTGAGGGGCAGGGGGTGGGGGGGGGATGAGTGTGAGGGTGATGGGAGGAAGGACTGTGAGGGGCAGGGTGTAGAGGGTCAGGGATTGGATGGGGTTGAGATTGAGAGTGTCGACTGTGAGGGGCAGGGGGGTGTGGCATTGGGGGATGATGTACCAATAACTGAAAATGTTGAAATTCCAATTCAAAACAATTCTGAAAAAATGACTGAAAAGGGAAAAAGAAAAATGTATGAAAGATTTTTGAATGAGTCCTCATCGGAATTTGACGATTCATCTGATGAGGATTATGTGCAAGGTAGTGAGGGGAGAGGAAGAGGATGTTGAACCTATTCTAGTCGTAGATAGCCAAGGTAATCCAGTTGAAAAGGAGCAGGAAGAAGAAATTAGATGCTTGTTAGATGAAATAGATTTTGATGAATTGGATGGGGATGGGAATGAGAGTGAGGGTGATGGGAGAAAGGACTGTGAGGGGCAGGGGGTGGGGGGGGATGAGTGTGAGGGTGATGGGAGGAAGGACTGTGAGAGTGATGATAATGAAAATGAAAAGCACCCTGTTTTTAAAGAATCTGATTCAATGAAAAATGTAAATCTGGTAGTCGGGATGAAATTCCAAAATGCTGCACAGTTTAGGGTGGCCTTGAGGGACTGGTGCATACGGAATGGGGTAGATATTGAATTTTTAAAAAATGAAGCTGCAAGAGTGACTGCAAAATGTAAAGTGGAGGGTTGTGAATGGAGGATCCATGCCTCACCAATACAAGGTGGACCTACATTTCAAATTAAAATAATGAAGGACAAGCATATATGTACAAGAACATATGAAAATAGGCTTGCCAATGCATCTTATCTTGCAAAAAGAATTGAAAATGCAATAAGAGATAATCCCACAATTCCTATTCAGCAATTGAAAAATAGAATTCGATCAAAATGCAATGTGGATGTGAGTAAATTTAAGGTGATGAGAGCAAAAAAAGAAGCTTTACAAAGCATTAAGGGGGATGATGCAAAGCAATACGAATTGTTGTGGGATTACTGTGAAACTGTCAGAAATTGTAATCCAGGGTCTAAGCTCATACTTAAAAAACTGGAAAATTCTGATCCCCCAGTTTTTGATAGAATGTATTTCAGTCTGCATGCTTTAAAGAAGGGGTTTATGGACGGGTGTAGGCCAATCATAGGTCTTGATGGTTGTTTCTTAAAAACTGTTTATGGGGGTCAATTGCTTGTGGCTGTGGGAAGGGATGAAAATGATAAAATGTTCCCAATTGTGATGGCTGTAACACAAGTAGAAAATAGGGACACTTGGGGTTGGTTTGTGAGTGAACTTTTGGATGAAATAGGGGGTTTGGGCACCACAAAATACTCTTTTATTTCTGATAGACAAAAAGGTCTTGTTGAGGCCTTAAAAGATTTGGTGCCAGATGCTGAACATAGATTTTGTTTGAGACACATGTATGAAAATTTCAAAGTGAAATTCAAATCTGTTGAACTGAAAGAATACTTTTGGAGGGCAGCCTCAACTGCAAACAGAAGGGAATTTGAGGGTTTTATGAAAAAAATTGAAGAACTTGATCCAAAAATAAAAGTTGATGTGGAAACAGCTTCTGAATGGCTAAGAAAGATAAATCCACAATATTGGGCAAGATCACATTTTCCAGTTCATAGCAAATGTGATATTTTGGTGAATAACTTGTGCGAAAGCTTCAATAATTACATACTTGAGGCAAGGGACAAACCAATTATAAGTATGTTTGAGTGGATTAGAACAAAATTGACGTCTAGGTTGCAATTGAAAAGAGAGGGAATGGAGAAGTATGGAGGATCAATTTGCCCTAATATCCTAAAGAAGATAAACAAGCAACAACATGCTGCAAGAAATTGTTTCATTAGGTGGTGTGGTGGGGGAGAGTATGAAATTGACCACTTCTTGAACAAGTATGTGGTTGACTTAGAGAAGAAAACATGCAGTTGTGGCATGTTTCAATTGACAGGATACCCATGTTGTCATGCTTGTTCAGCAATTGTTTCAAAAAGGGCTAGAATGGATGATTATGTGGATGATTTTTATAAGAAGCCAGTTTACCTCAAAGTGTTACATGCTGTCCTTGGAGCACAAGATTACATAAAAACTAGTTTTCAGCCCTTTAAACCTCCTAAGATTAAAAAGAAAAGGGGCAGACCTAAGAAACTGAGGAGAAAGGGCCCTAATGAGCTGCAGTCAAACACATCAACGCGAAAAGGATTGACGCATACCTGCAGTAAATGCCTTCAAATAGGCCACAACAAGGGCAGCTGCAAGAATGAAATACATCCAAAGTCGAAGTTTTTCAAGGTTTGTGT
>NW_011628062.1:28042-56004 GCF_000512975.1 Sesamum indicum | reverse complement strand
AACCCAACTGTAGCAAATATTTTCTAAATTCAAATTTAATGTAGCAGCAGGTAGGCTATCAAGGCCCTAGAAATGCATCCTTGTTGGGGAATGATACTCCAGCAGCTTCTTCAATACTTGCAACTAGAAGATATAACAAGAGGCCAACTATTTCACAAGTTTTGGACAAGATGAAAGAGAGACAAAAGAGAAGACAACAACAGTAGTTTAGACGGCATCTTCATCTTGTAAATGGCCTTTTTTTTTGGGTAAATGGCTTTTTTTTGGCTTTTGTAAATGTGAAAAAAACTGTCTATAATATGGCACTCAGTTCTTTTTGTAATGTGGCAGTAACAAAAATATCAAGTTTCAATCCTTTCTAATGGAATTCAATTTTATGTTTATCAATTTTGTTTAGTGTTGATGTTTATTTTTTCTGTACATTTTCAACTTCTATTTCTGAAATTTAAGCATGAGGAATCCGGTCACAAAATGTCAAAAAAGTTAAAATACAGAATGAGGTAGATGACCTTGAGATTTCCTCTGTTTTAGAGAAAAAAAACGTGAGAAACAAGTGGAAGAAGGAGAAATTGCAATAACATATGAGCAAGTTGCTGCACTTTTATTTGAAAAAAATACAGGGGGGTAATTTGCTCGTTACACTAACACAGGGGGGTATTTTGCACTTAATCTCTTTCATTTGATGAAAGAGGGGCAAAATTGTCAAAAAACAACATAAATATGGCCCCCAGTTGCAATATTGGCGCGTGCGCCACACCTTCCACTCGCAAGGGTCCAATTGCTCCAATAAAATTTTCACAGGGAGGTAATTTGGTATTTTTTATATCACAGGGGGGTATCATGCACATTGCCCATATCACAGGGGGGTGCGCTGCATTTTTCCCATTTTTTTTATGCATCGACCTCAACCAAAATACGAGCATACGAGACCCGTTCCATCTTCATAGTCAAAGAGTCCATGGCAATGGGAGTGCCAGGTCTCGAGCCAATTTTGCCAAGGGTGTTCGGATGCCAACATTCGACGGGCAGCGATGGAAGTGGGGCGCATACCGGCGTGAGACTGATGTCGTCCTCCTTGAACTCGAAGCATGCCGGCATATGCTTCAAGAGGAGTAGCCGTCCGTAAACAAAGTATGGACCACCGGTCAGAATACGTTGGTTGTCCTCCTCCCGTGTGAAACGGAAAATCAACTAGCCACTCTCGTGTTGCTGGAAGCTGGCTCCCCATGAATAGGACAGTGCACGGATTGCCTTGAGTCTGGGAAATTTGCCGGCAACGTAGCCGACCAGGCAGAACCCCAATTTGGTTCGAATGTCTAGTAGGTCGTCGGAACCCAAAGTCAGGGGACCATCATCTACTGCGAATTTGTTGAGCTTGTTTTCAGCAGTAAGTTTACGGTTAGCGCTGAAAAGACCCGCGAAAGAGACCGATTTCTTCTCGGCATTTTCGGTCACCGGCAGTTTTTCCTCCGGCCGGTTGTCGGTTGCGTTTGCTGCAACATTATTTGTGATATGGGAGGGAGTGGCCTCCATGTCAGAAATGAATTCATTAAAAGCCAAGGAACTGACCTTGCCGGCAGCGGTGGTGGTGCCCTGCTTGGTGGCCGATTTGGTGGTAGCAGTTTAGGTGGGGTCATCGGCCGTCGGTGACTGGCCGGCTGTCTTTGGCTGACCGGCAGTGGAAGTATCAGCATGTTGCTTTACTTTCTTTGACTTAGCCATTGCAGTATTTCCAGCCAAAATCAGAATGAGCAGTAGTGGCAGTCTGCTGCAGGCCCGAAAACGAAAATCTGTGCAGCAGCAGGCAGCAGGGAAACTGCAGTCTGCACAGCCTGTTTGCAGAGTTTGCAGCGCCCAAAAACAGAAATCCCTTACGTACCTCCGGACAGCTGTTCTTGGCCGGAAAAAATGGAGGAAACGGCCAGCAACATCAGGTAGTTGTTTATGCAGCAAAATGACGATGAAACAGAGAGTTTTTTGCGGCAAAACACTCTCCAAACAACAAGGAAGGTGATGCATCTGCTTGGAGAGGAAAATGACGGTTGGTCTAGCTTCAAACAAATGGGAGAGGCTTACCAGGTGGCAAGACGACCTCAAAACCCCAAAAACGTTCGGTAGAAACGACAAGCATCACAAGGAAGGGATTTTGATCGGAGCAAACCTTGCAGAAACTTGAAGGAAAGTCGTAAAAGAGCGATTCCAAGGTGAGGCACTCTAAAGAGAAAACTTTCTAGAGAGAACGTTCTTGAGAGCTCTTTCTTTTTTTTGGGTGAAATGTAAGTTTCATTAATCTAAGAATAATATTTACAGTGTACTCCGGGCATACCCGTAGAGATACAAAAGCCCACGCTAAAGATAAAGAACAATCAAACCGTGTGGGAAAAGTGTCCAAAGGACCCTATACAATGTAACCTTGACTAAATTAATAAGCCTCTCGGGACAGGGCATTGAGCCCTCGAAGATGACTTCGTTGCGATACTTACAAAGTGTGTACACAATGCATGCCAAAGCGAAGTGTCGCGTTTTGTTCTGCACGGAGGAACCTGTTTTCTCCTTCTTGATGTCTGGCCAAAAGGGTATCGTGGCATTCCGAAACAAGTGATTTCCATAGGGTAGACCTTGGCATGTCTCTTGCAAGTGCCCAAATCTGTTGCAGGCTATGTAGAATTTGGGGGTGAATTCGTAAACCACCGGCTCCTTTCGGGTTATGCCATTTGGCATAACAAACTCCACTTCGTCGATGAGTTTCTTTGATGCATCGACCTCAACCAGAATTCGGGCATACGAGACCCGTTTCATCTTCATAGTCAAAGAGTCCATGGCAATGGGAGTGCCAGGTCTCGAGCCAATTTTGCCAAGGGTATTCGGATGCCAACATTCGACGGGCAGCAATGGAAGTGTGGCCCATACCCTTGTGAGACTGATGTCGTCCTCCTTGAACTCGAAGCATGCCAGCATATGCTTCAATGAAACGGCCGTCCGCAGACGAAGTATGGACCATCGACCAGAATATGTTGGTTGTCCTCCTCCCGTGCGAAACGAAAAATCAACCAACCACTCTCGTGTTGCTGGAAGCTGGATCCCCATGAATGGGACAGTGCACAAATTGCCTTGAGTCCGAGAAATTCGCCAACGAGGCAGAACCCCAATTTGGTTCAGACGTCTAGTAGGTCGTCGGAACCCAAAGTGAGGAAACCATCATCTACTGCGAATTTGTTGAGCTTGTTTTCAGCAGTGAGTCTACGGTTGGCGCTGAAAAGACCTGCGAAAGAGACCGATTTCTTCTCGGCATTTTCGATCACCGGTAGTTTTTCCTCTGGTCAGTTGTCGATTGCGTTTGCTGCAACATTCTTTGTGATATGGGAGGGAGTGGCCTCCATATCAGAAATTAATTCAGTAAAATCCAAGGAACTGACCTTGCCGGCAGTGGTGGTGGCGCTCGATTGCTGGTCGGCTGGTTTGGTGGGCGGATGATAGACTGTTGCAGCAACAGTATTAGCAGTTTTGGCTGTAGCCGATGACCGGCCGGAGGACTGGCCAGAAGCAACATTTGCAGCAGTTTCATTGGCTTCTTGTTTTTTGCTATAGCTGGTTTTTGAGACAGATGGGGGTGTGCAGCAGTGGCAAAAGTTGCTGCAGAAAAATGCAGCACCAAAACAGGAAAGTGCTGCAAAAAACAACAGGTAGGCAGGGAAAGTGCAGGCTTTGCAGTGCAGCAGGCAGTTTTAGTTGCTACCTACCTACCTCCGGGCAGCTTGGTTTGGTTGGCAAAAATGGTGAAAAAATGCACAGCAATAGCAGCAAAATGATGGCAAAACAAACAGCAACACGGTGGCAAGCTTCAGCCCGTGCAAATGGCTGCAAATTGCAACAAAATTTAAGCCCGTGTGCAGATGAGTTTGGCCTGAGAAAATGGTGGATAAATGCCCAGTTGCAGCAGCAAAACAGTGGCAAAAACGCACAGCAACAGTAGCAAAACGATGGCAAGCTGCAGCCTGTGCAAATGGCTGCAAATTGCAGCAAAATTTCGGCCAAAAAAGCAGCAAAAACAGCAAAAAGCAGCAGAAACTATTTTACAACTTCGGTGGGGGCTTTTCAGCCGGCAAGACAACTTCAAAACCCAAAACCGTTCGGTAGAAACGATGAGCAACCGAAGGGCAAACGTTTAATCGGTCCGGAATTTGCAGAAACTTGTAGAAGAGACATGGAAGATTAAAACAAAGATGAGGCACTCTAGAGAGAAAACTTTCTAGAGAGAGAATCCTCTTGACCTCACTACTGAGAGGTCTTTCTTTTTTTTGGGTGAAATGTAAGTTTAATTCATCCAAGAATATTTATAGTGTACTCCGGGCAATACTCGGAGAGATACAAAAGCCCACGCTAAAGATTAAGAAACAATCAAACCGTGTGGGAAAAGTGTCCAAAGTACCCTATACAATGTAACCTTGACTAAAATAATAAGCCTCTCGGGACAGGGCGTTGAGCCTTCGAAGATGACTTCGTTACGATGCCTTCAAAGTGTGTACACCGTGCATGCCAAAGCGAGGTGTCGCGCTTTATTTTGCACGGAGGAACCTGTTTTCTCCTTCTTGCATTTGACCGCACTTTGAAGGGTTGACATAGTCCGATTAATGCCAAACCAGTGTCGGATGCATGACCAAACGAAGTTGCTGAACGGGCACTCAAAAAAAAGGTGCTTGGTCGATTCCTTGGTGTTGATGCATAGTGAGCACAAATCCTCCTCTTGGAGGAACCCAAGTCTGTCCCTCGTAGCTAGTCTACCACGCAAGCCAAGCCACAAGATAAATGAATATTTCGGCGGGATAAAAGCCTTCCAAATAGTCGCTTTCCAGGTTGCCTCGCAAGTTTCGGCCTGAAGTACTTATAAGCTTTTGACGTTTGGAGACCCTTTAGGTAGACCATCTCGTCATTGTTCAATAGCTGCCTCCGACGATTCAAATTCAGTGACCACCCTGTTGCGAATTTCGGCAAGCCGTTGAAGGAGTGGAGAATCCCCCTTCTTCTGTTGTCAGTCCCAGATTGATGCATCTCTAAGGTAGACACCATTGACCCACGGCACCCACAATGTATCTGCCTTGCGGTGGATGTTCCATAATACACGAGCAAGTAGAGCCACGTTCCAAGACTGTATGTGCCGAATACCGAGTCCACCTTCCTTGAGATGGCAGATTTCCTCCCAAGCGATCGGTGCCCTCCTAAAGTTCCATAGAAAATTCCTGCAAAGTCGGTGGATTTTCTCGATGACCGCCGCTGGACGTGGAAAAACTTGGAGCCAATAGCACTCCACCCCCTGAATAACTGAACGGATAAGTTTCAGTCGGCCTGCATAAGATAAGGATTTGCCCGCCACTTCGAAATGCAGTTGGCAATTTGATCCACAAGCGGTGAGTACTTGGTGACCGAAAGCCGCTGTGCTTCTAGTGGAATGCCAAGGTATCTGACCGGCATCTCACCTCTCACAAATTTCGTTCGAGCGAGAATGCCGTCAAGCTCCTTATTTTGAATGCCCGCTGTGAAAATGATTGACTTAGAGGTATTGACGATGAGGTCAAATGCGTCCCTGAACACTTGGAGACATTCCATCAAGATATAGATAGATGGAAGGTCGCCACAGGAGAAAAGCATGAGGTCGTCGGCAAGAGTTCAGGGACGCATCCGCATCTTCCATCTATCCACATCTCCCGTGGCGACCTTCCATCTATCCACATCTTAATGGAATATCTCCAAGAGTTCAGGGACGCATCCGGCCTCACCGTCAATACCTCTAAGTCAAGCATTTTCACAACGGGCATTCAAAATAAGGAGCTTGATGGGATTCTCACTCGGACGGAATTTGCGAGAGGTGAGATGCCGGTCAGATACCTAGGCATTCCACTAGAGGCACCGCGACTTTCGGTCACCAAGTACTCACCGTTTGTGGATCAAATTGCCAACTGCATTTCGAAGTGGACGGGCAAATCCTTATCTTATGCAGGCCGACTGGAACTTATCCGTTCAGTTATTCAGGGGGTGGAGTGCTATTGGCTCCAAGTTTTCCCACTTCCAGCGGCGGTCAACGAGAAAATCCACCGACTTTACAGGAATTTTCTATAGAACTCTAGGAGGGCACCGATCGCTTGGGAAGAAAATCTGTCATCCCAAGGAAGGTGGACTCGGTATTCGGCACATACAGTCTTAGAACGTGGCTCTACTTGCTCGTGTATTATGGAACATCCACCGCAAAGCAGACACGTGGGTGTCCTAGGTCAACGGTGTCTACCTTAGAGATGCATCAATCTGGGACTGACAATCGAAGAAGGGGGATTCTCCACTCCATCAATGGCTTGCCGAAATCCGCAACAGAGTGGTCACTGAATTTGGATCTTCGGAGGCAGCTATTGAACAATGACGAGATAGCCTACCCCAAAGGGTCTCCAAACGTCAAAAGCTTATGAGTACTTCAGAACGAAACTTGCGAGGCAGCCTTGGAAAGCGGCTATTTGGAAGGCTTTTATCCCGCCGAAGTACTCATTTATTTTGTGGCTTGGCTTGCGCGGTAGACTAGCTATGAGGGACAGACTTGGGTTCCTCCAAGAGGAGGATTTGTGCTCACTATGCATCAACACCAAGGAATCGGCCAAGCACCTTATCTTTGAGTGCCCGTGCAGCAACTTCGTTTGGTCACGCATCCAACACTGGCTTGGCATTAATCGGAGTATGTCAACCCTTCAAAGTGCGGTCAAGTGGCTCAAGAAGGAGAAAACAGGTTCCTCCGTGCATAACAAAGCGCGACACCTCGCTTTGGCATGCACGGTGTACACACTTTGGAGACATCGCAATGAAGTCATCTTCAAGGGCTCAACGCCCTGTCCCGAGAGGCTTATTGTTTTAGTCAAGGTTACATTGTATAGGGTACTTTGGACACTTTTCCCACACGGTTTGATTGTTTCTTAATCTTTAGCGTGGGTTTTTGTATCTCTCCGGGTATTGCCCGGAGTACACTGTAAATATTTTTGGATGAATTAAACTTACATTTCACCCAAAAAAAAGAAACACCTCTCAGTAGTGAGGTCAAGAGGATTCTCTCTCTAGAAAGTTTTCTCTCTAAAGTGCCTCATCTTTGTTTTAATCTTCCATGTCTTTTCTTCAAGTTTCTGCAAATTCCGGACCGAATAAACGTTTTTCCTTCGATTGCTCATCGTTTCTACCGAACGGTTTTGGGTTTTGAAGTCGTCTTGCCAGCTGAAAAGCCCCCACCGAAGTTGTAAAATAGTTTCTGCTGCTTTCTGCTGTTTTTGCTGCTTGTTTGGGCGAAATTCTGCTGCAATTTGCAGCCAGTTGCACAGGCTGCAGCTTGCCATCGTTTTGCTGCTGTTGCTGTGCGTTTTTGCCACTGTTTTCCTGCTGCAGCTGGGCATTTCTCCACTATTTTCTCAGGCCAAACTCAGCTGCACACGGGCTTAAATTCTGTTGCAATTTGCAGCCATTTGCACGGGCTGAAGCTTGCCACCATGTTGCTGCTGTTGCTGTTCGTTTTGCCATCATTTTGCTGCTATTGCGGTGCATTTTTCCACCATTTTTGCCGACCAAACCAAGCTGCCCGGACGTAGGTGGGACTTTTCCATTTCTGGCAGCAACTAAAACTGCCTGTTGCACTACAAAGCCTGCACTTTCCCTGCCTGCCTGCTGTTTTCTGCAATTTCTGCAGCACTTTCCTGTTTTGGTGCTGCATTTTTCTGCAGCAACTTCTGCCACTGCTGCACACCCCCATCTGTCTCAAAAACCAGCTATGGCAAAAAACAAGAAGCCAATGAAACTGCTGCAAATGCTGCTTCCGACCAGCCCTCCGACCGGTCATCGGCTACAGCCAAAACTGCTAATACTATTGCTGCAACAGTCCATCATCCGCCCACCAAACAGGCCGGCCAGCAACCGAGCGCCACCACCATTGCCGGCAAGGTCAGTTCCTTGGCTTTTACTGAATTCATTTCTGACATGGAGGCTACTCCCTCCCATATCACAAAGAATGTTGCAGCAAACGCAACCGACAACCGACCGAAGGAAAAACTGCCGGTGATCGAAAATGCCAAGAAGAAATCGATCTCTTTCGCGGGTCTTTTTAGCGCCAACCGTAAACTCACTGCTAAAAACAAGCTCAACAAATTCGCAGTAGATGATGGTTCTCTCACTTTGGGTTCCGACGACCTACTAGACGTCTGAACCAAATTGGGGTTCTGCCTCATCGGCAAATTTTCCGAACTCAAGGCAATCTGTGCATTGTCCCATTCATGGGGAGCCAGCTTCCAGCAACATGAGAGTGGCTGGTTGATTTTTCGTTTCGCACGGGAGGAGGACAGCTAACATATTCTGGCGGGTGGTCCATACTTCGTCTGCGAACGGTCGTTCCTTTGAAGCATATGCCGGCATGCTTCGAGTTCAAGGAGGACGACATCAGTCTCACGCCGGTATGGGCCACACTTCCATTGCTGCCCTTCGAATGTTGGCATCCGAATACCCTTGGCAAAATTGGCTCGAGACCTGGCACTCCCATTGTCATGGACTCTTTGACTATGAAGATGGAACGGGTCTTGTATGCCCGTATTCTGGTTGAAGTCGATGCATCAAAGAAACTCATCGACGAAGTGGAGTTTGTTATGCCAAAGAAACTCATCAAAGAAACTCCCGTTTCACTGACGCCTTCTGGACCAAGCTATTCAAAATCCTAGGGTCCAAACTTTGTATGAGCTCGAACTATCATCCACAGTCCGATGGTCAGACAGAATGCTTTAATTCTATGTTGGAGGACTACCTTTGGCACTTTGTGCGAGGTACGCAGAAGGATTGGGTGAAGCTCTTGAATATCGCTCAGTTGTGCTTCAATGCTCAAAAAAGCTCTTCCACCAATAAGAGCGCTTTTGAAATCATCACTGGGCAACAACCGCTCCTCCCTCACACTCTTCACACCCCACAAAGTGTGAAATCCCCTCTTGCTCGAAGTTTCTCTCAAGAATGGAAGCTGGATATTAATATCGCCAGATGATACTAGTACCCAAAAAGGGTCTTCTTTTGCTAAAGAAAAAGGGTCCTTCTGAAATCACTTGTTTGAGTTGGAGGTCAAATGAGAAGAGGTATATCCCAATTGCAATTTGAATACCATACCTCATGTGGCAATTCCAGCAACAAGTTGGCTATGAGTTTTACAAATACATCTATAAGGTCCTATATGTTATGTCTTCTTCAAGATAGGAACAAGCTCGAGATTCAGAAAATTATGGCTGAATTTTACAAACAGGATACATCATCCAGCTTCTCCTTTCAAAAAGAGTGAAGTATGGCCTCCACCAGTCAAAAATACTATAATCATACAAATAATAGTTTACCAAACTATCACCACCGCAAAGGTGAAACTTCCGCAAAGGAAGATACAGATGTACATCTTATGCATTATGGTGATTCCTTCATATTAGCAGTCAGAAACACACAGAATATTAAAAATGAGAAACTCCTCACCGCATGAGATGAACGTAGAGCAATACCTTTTATTATGTCCACTTTCTTCGTTAGCTAATTGTAGCTGAGACTGCAAAAGACCCTGAAGGTAATAGAATAGTTAATTAAAAACATTTCGACTTGAAGCTTAGAATATCTAAACAGGCACACTTTAGGAGACAAAGACAGAGATTTTAGAACAGCTTGGTTGCACTTATTTTCGAGATATTCAATTTTTCTACAAGTGTGATTACCAAGGGCAGACAAAGAAAGTGCGAAGTAAACCCAGCCTTGAATGCAATTAGCGTGTGAAAGCCATGTGACACCATGAAAAAAGTATTCAGAGAGTACGTGGAAGGCAAATTTATTGCTGGTAAGTCCCGAATCTCCAAAACGGGTTGGTACAAGGAAGCAACATGCAGAAGGATTATCAGAGAGATAAGGTTAATATGATTAATTGAAGTTACAAAGTTGATTTCATCTGCCAAAAGTACATCAGTTTTATGTGCTTTCATGCAATGAAATCAGGATGTCATCATTGCACTGATAAACTAAACACTAACACTCTTATTTAATTTGCTTTTATAGTAAGCTCATCTTTCTTCACAGTCCACTATTGCCATTTCCCAGGATGTATTTGATGAATAATCTTAATGTTAAATACATTAAATATAAGTTGATCCATTGTAATTGATGATGCAACTAAATTCCCAAAGAGTCATCCCACATTAGATAGTAGCATTCTTCTACTCGACAGAGGGCTAAGTACATGAACCCAGTCTTTTTCGGAACCACGTTAGAAAATTCTAACTAACTTAGCTGCCAGTTATATGACCAGTGTGGCTAACATCACAAACAAGTTCAAAACTGAAATTTCTTAACAAATGGTAAAAAAGACATCTGACGGATTCACAATTTGTTAGCTGGAAAATCACCATAAGGCTTAATCCATCCAAAACCCAACTTGCTCAATAGTTCTAATGTTATAGGGAAGATTAATGTGGATTAACATAATCAAGGTTCAAAGATTTCAGTATGTATACTAAGTCAATGGTCTTTTTGATAGAAAAATATTAGTATTTTTCTTAATTAAGGGTGCCACAAACTGCAAAATAACAAGTTTTAAGCTTCTTATTTTTTATTTTTTATTTTTTTGTCCTTTTTCCTAGAGGAGAAGCATATGAATCTTGTCAGTATACAACTAAGAGACACCCACCGAACTCCAATTAAAAACCTGACTTGTGCATGGCTAAAGGCAAACTCTACACATCCTCACAGGATCAGACACATGAGATACTTTCAAAGCACATCCAAATATATACGCAGTGGACAACCTCCTATATGTTTCAACAATGTTAGCAGGCTAATAGCATTAACTAATTCCGCCATGGAGAAATCTTCAAGATACAAAGTTGTTTCGCCTTCTCTCTTTCGAGACGAGGAAGACGAGTTTGAGCTTGTTCGACTTCATCCATTAAAAGATTAACTTCTGATTGTTTCAAAGCTCTCTCCTCCTCTAAGATTACAGAAACAATAGAGTTAACAAACTACAACAAGAGGATGGCCCAATTAACTAATCTTTTAAAAAAGTTTAATGCAAAGTAGCCTGAATTGCTTAACTTGTGCCCTGGATGTAATAATAATGAAAAAAGCAAAAAACAAACAAAGCACTTTAACCTGATTGGGCACGAAGCTCAAACAACTGGCTTTGTGCAAATTCATGCAGTTTCCGCCTAGTGGAAACACTTTCTTGAGCTTACCGTAACTGATCTTGCAACATCCGTTCTCTGCCTCATTGCAAGGACAAAAAATGTTATTTCCAAACTAGGATAAAGAAATCATGTCCGCCTAGTAACATGGTATCTTTTCTTCCACCTTTTCTGGGGGAAATAATGTGCATACTCTTCTTAACACTGAGAAACCACCATAAAAGTAAAATGCCCTTGCAAGTTACAGTTAACATGGTACCATTCTTTTAGAACCTCCATTGTTTTCTGGTTCTCTTCAGCCATATTGCGTTGCTTAATGTCAACAATTTCTTTAACTTTTTCCTCCAGCTTAACCAACATCAAATACACAAATCAATACAGCATCAAGAAAATCATGACAGTTTATGCTGCTTGTATACATTTACAATATAACTGTAAGTTTCTTTGACAAATATCCAATATCAAAGAATACCATGAAAGCTCATACCACAATTGATATAGAAAGAATACAGGTTATGCATTATAGATACTGCACAAGGAGCCCATAAAGTGAGAATGATCTTGTAATTGGGAACATACAAAGGAAAAATAGATTTGTCATGCTCACAACTGATTTTTAATACCATTAGCATCTCAATAGATTCAGAGAGTAATTGATTAACTCCTCCAACCTATAATATCCAGGAAACTCAGTATTGGGATGTCATGCATTGAACTAGGTTCATAATCTTTACTACCTTCTGGGGTTAGCCATAAAATTGTCACAGTTAGCTCCATCTGAATTGAGGAATCAAAGGAAGTAGAGGGGGCAGCAGTTGTTCTTTGGTTTCATTAGGCAACAAGCATAATAAAATGGCTTACTTAAGGCAACAATTTCAAAATTTTCTCTTAAAATTAGATGGATGCAAAATTGGTGCTAGAGATATACTAAAATATGTTAAAAAATTCATTAGTAACAGGGTCTTTCACTTCTTCGAAAAAAATGATAGTATAAAGAAGAATCCTTCTTTTAGTCTCTTCACCATTCTAGAGTCATTCTGTATATGCTAAACCCCATGATGACTTTACTCAATCCTTTACTCTGTTTCGAGAACCATCTTCCACTCCCAATCAATCAAGTTTGGCTTTCATATTCTCAGTAAAACTTTCAGAACCTATCAAGATCCTATTATTTCTCTGCAAAAGTACAACACAATGATGTAATTCTTAATCAAGAAAATAAGTAGCTTCTTGGGGGTCAAAAGAACTGAACTATGCAAGCATAAGATAAGACAATATAGTCCAAGCAAAAACAGAGGATGCAGAAACTGATGATGGTTCACTGGACGAGGACCTCCAGATTGATAGTTGAAACCAAACATAGATTCCTATATAGGAGCCTCTTTGCTGAAGATGTTGATAACTGTCTGTTGCTATTAATTTTGGAGGAGTTAATGCTTCATCATCAAATCTCTATGTGCATATCTCTTCGGTTGCAATTTTGGTTGCTTTCCAATTGCTCTCAGTCAGTGTCGAACTCCAAATGTTTCTAGGAGATGGTCTCCTCGTTTTTGTCTATTTTGGAAAGCTTTGAGAGGTGAAAAGTTGGGCCCGATGCTTCGAGCAAATTGCAAGAAACTTTTTGACATGCTGCATTATCGTCTCCAACTTATTTTGTTTTTTGACAGTATACCAAGGAAACTATTTTGTAATGGAGTAGTACTCCTTATTTATGCTTTATTGATGCTTTTTCATTGTAAGGGAGTAGTATATCCTTTATGGTTTCCAGGCGATACTTGGGAGTTAGAACTCCCCGTTGTATTTGGTCTCTTTTTGGTTTCATTTTAGAAGGGACGGGGGCCCCAAAAAGCTTCCCCACGAGGCAAAAAGTTGTCGACCAACGCATAGAGATAATTACCTGTTGTTCCAACTGGCGGGTGCGTTCTTCAAGTCTTCTTATTGTTGCCTGTTGATTTTTCAGATATGTTGATTCAGTGCGGAATTCTTCAAGCTCAACCTTCATCTTTCTGTTTTCAGACTCCAGTTCAGACAGTTTGGCATCCTCCTACACAAAGAGAGAAAAAGATATAAACACGAAAAAGCAAAAACACATGTGACTAGGACGGATCAAAGGTTCATGAGGTCCATATGAACAACACCAGGAAGCAGGCATTTCCAGTGAACAGGCATGGACACCATGATAGACATTCTTAAAATATGGAGCATTCATATAAAATGTACATACATTTATGGCTACCCAAAACCATTGGAATCATAAGGGCCCTATGCAAATTGCAACATTTAAACTCAAAAGAGCTTCCTAGATGATGACACTATGATCCAAAGTTTCAAAGATCAATAAAGTCCAGCCTAAATATTTGCTGACACTAACTCATAGATCTCATATTTAGCACAAAGTGGGAATTAGATCATTGTGATTTCATAAGACAAAGTAAGCTCATTCATCAAGCAGGATAAAAGAATTAAATCAGGAGCAACTCACAAAAAGGACAAATATTTTTAAAGCACAGCTCATGGAAAGGGTACTTACTGCAATTGAAGTAAGAACAGGGTAAGGATCTGGTGCTTCATAAAGTTTCTGGTAAATGTTAAGACAAGCATTTTCTCCAAATTTGGCTCTCTTGGTAAGCTTATCAACCTCTTCTTGATAACCCTTAAGTAAAGAGTTGAACAACACTAACTTTTCTTCATTTGAAGCCTTTTTGAAGTCTGTTACATTTTCAAAATGGAGATGAATAGCGTCAGATGATTTATCCATAATCTTCAACAATGGCAAGATGATTATAGAAGCATAAGATATAGGGAAAATGTTTTGGAGGTCAGCAGCTAAGAGACCACAGCATGAAGAAAAAGAATCTCATACAGGAACCACAAAAGAAGTTCCTCTAGTGCTCTCCGCAAGCTTCCTACGGTTTTTCTGGCTGTTCTCCTGATTTTCTACAATTCTAAGCCCTTGTTCATCCAGGATGGTCCTTTCTTTCTCTAAATCAAAATCTGGAAGGACTGAAATAACATATTTAGTAATGCAAACAACAAACCTTTTCTTTTCTTTTTCTGTTGTGACCCTAACAGATGTACACTGAATCTCTTTACATTGCCATCCTATCAAAGAATAAATGTAAAAGTCTTGTCTTCACAAATCATGGATACTTTATTTCAAAGATCATCTTAAAGGCAACTTCTAGATTAATCAGCATCTCCAGTTTAATTCAAGCTGCAAGACAGCAGTTGATCAATATTGTTGACTATGTCGACAACGTTAAGAAAACAGAGAAACGGATAAAATCTCAAACTAATCTAAGATTTGATAATATGAGCTAATGTAATGAAAACAATATAACCATCTAACTTCATCACTAATGCAATGTAAAATTGTTGTGGCAAATGACTACTATAAGGGTGGAAGGAAATAAAATATCCATCAACTTGACGGAAAGAAAGCAATTGTAAACCAAAAATAAAGGGCAAACTTGACATAACGCAAGTTGGATATGGGCTGGATCACTTATCAGACTTCATGAGATCTGATAAGTTATCACACAAATAATCCAAATAGTGTCTGGCCCGTCCAATAAACTCGGGCTGTAGTATTGCAAAGGAAACGCATGATTAGACTGGTTGGATGGGTCTATCCAGCCCAATCACACTTTGTAATGGACCTAAGTACATGCCAGAAGTACACAGTAAAATATGCAGCAATATAACTAGATTTGCAGTCAATGATCAGTTAAGGTACTATCCTAGCACATAAACTAAGAAACATATCAAGAAGTAAGTAGATAATAATAGAAAATTGTAAGGAAAAAAAAAAAAAGAAATTGTGTGAATAGTACCTTTCCAGAAAGTAGCGACTGCAGATACTGGGGTAGTGGATGATGATGAATTGGACTTTTCTCTCTCTGATCCTCCTCCTTGTGACCCTTCCATTGTTGCTCTTAATGTTTCACGACTCTCACCCTTCACTTTTATTTACTGCATTCAAATATTAGATACCTCTAAGTCAAAGAGTTGTAATCCTCTAAAATATCTCTACAAAATACAAGTAGAACACAACAACAAAGATGTTTACAGTTTTAACTTAACAAATCAAACACAACCTAGCAGGTAGAGAATTACATCAAATTAGTTAATTAATAAACTTGTTGGATTTTCTTATTCTTGTGCACAGGATCGATCTCACCCTGCACCTTCCGGCTTGTGAAATTTCTATTGGTAATCACAAAGCAAATGAGAATCGAGAAAAGGTCATCCAACGCCCAAGAAAACAGAAAGGTGGTGGCAGAACTCCAAAGAAGAGGTAGAAACAAGAAACAAGAAGATGAAGGAAAGAAGTATAGGAGAAGAAAGCACATACCAGCAGTCGAGACGGGAGAGAATAAGAGGCCAGGTGCTCAGTGTAACACCAGGGCTTTTTTCCCTTTCTTTGGAAAACAAATGTCTAGATCACCAAGTTTCCAGTTATTCCTCTAGTCTCAATTGATTTGTAAGAGGAGCTTGGGTCCCCCCCACCCCATAGGAAAAATATATATAATTCTGGCAGATTTACCAGTTGTGCTCTTTCACAATAGACGACGTAATCAATGGACGGACCTTCCCCTGAACCTGTTTTTCCTGTCTTCTAATTATTTATTTAGATCTATAAATCCTACGTAAATACATGGCCATGGGGTTCGAAGTTAACCATTAACATTATTTACCAATGCGATGCCCAATACCTGTGTTCAAGAGGCGCATGTAAATACATAGATACAAGTATATATAACAGACAAGTTTCAGTTGAAAAATGCCGATTGCATATGCATGAATATTAATTCTTGAAGAAGCTCCTGATAAATTTTCGTTAAAATAATAAGATTGAAAAAATAAATTGAGAAAAACACCAAACAAAAGAAAGGGAAATTTCCGAATCGTACAAATTAGGTAATGATATGATAACCTGAGAGGAGCGGGCAGCGAGGCGACAGAGCAACGCCAACTGAAGAAGAAGAAGAAGAAGAAGAAATGGTTTGAAGTATTTGAGAGAGGAAGGTTCCTTCTCTTTTTGTGATCAGTAGGTAGGTTGCTGCTTCTAATTCTGTGATCTGGGATTTGGGATTATGCATTAAAGGGCAACCTGGAGCCCGGCAAGTAACGTTATGTGCTTAGTGAGATCTCTACTCTGTATTTTTCTGTGGGTCAAATCATTTGATATAGGATAGGAAATGTGTAAGAAATTCAAACCCCCCTCCCCTCCCCAAAAAAAATTAAATAAAAATAAATTATCATTCTATATTTTTTAAAATGAAGCGATTTTGATTACTTCATTAAACTTACCTCTCTTAAAAAAAATTAAAGCTAGTGTCTCCTTCGAGTAAAGAAATCAACCCCCCCCCCCCCCCCCCCCCAAAAAAAATAATTAATAAAAATAAATTATCATTCTATATTTTTTAAAATGAAGTAAAAACGGTCCTGACATGTTTGCTAAGTTACAAACAGAGGTTTTTTTTTTTTTGGTAAAATGCAAAACTTCCTCCTATGGTTTTGAAAAAAAGTAAAAAAAATCCCATTTCATAAGAAAATAGGGTAAATGCTCCATTGTATTTTCTAAGAGTTTGTTTGTGTAGGATATAAGGTGGGTACATAAGAAAAGTTGAAGTAAAAATGAATATATAAGGAAAATATTTTGATTGTTTGGTGTTAGACTAAGGACTAAGAATTAAAACATAGTGGAGGAGAGAGAGAGAGCTAATAAGACAAGAAACTGAAATTTTTCATTTTGGGAACTTCCTTCTTGACAACTCCTTTTAATTATGTTGCTCAACAACTATTGTTTTGTACTCTAACTAGATGAAAGAAAAGTGTCATACATCATTTGATTTAGTACTAACATGCAACCCTATTCACTACTAGTTGGATCAGACTTCCCTTCTTTTAGTTCATATATGGGGCTGGTCTCTATGGCCTTCTTTTGGGCCTGGTTACTGGGTTTGAAGGTAGCCCAAGCTCAACAATGTATGCAAGCCTAGTTGTATCAATTCCCGGTCCATTGAAATCAGCCTTGTCCACAAGGCTAAAGTGTGGGAATTGGGCAATGAAATTCTCCAGCGGTTCCAAAGTGGCTTCTGCCTCAGTCTGCTCGTGCCATTGAACCAGAATTTCTTTAGTTCGCCTTAGATCTTTTGTGTAGAAACGAGAGTCCAGGATTTTAGATGGCACATCAGTCGGCAGGGTTTGTAGGACAGTTGAGGCTAAGGAGCAATTAGAGTCGGGGGATCTCCAAAGCATAGTTTGAGGAGTGACACATAGAAAACTAGATGGATTCTTATGGTTGTTGGTAGCTCAAATTCATAAGCAACCGCACCTATGTGGCGGAGGACACGAAATGGTCTGAAATACCTATTGTCGAGCTTTTGGTATGAGCAGCGCTCCACTAATTGCTGGCGATATTGCTGTAACTGTAGGTAGACCCAATCGCCCACTTCGAATTCCCTATTAGACCATTTTTTTTGTTTATTTTTGCTTAGTTTGTCATGCACTATCTTTCTTGTGTAGGTTTGAGCGAAGGACCTGAAGGATTCATTAGGGGTGTTGAAGGGTTTTGTCAAGTGAACCTATATTTGAGTTTTTCGACGAGTAAGAAGGGAGGGATGGCGGGTTTTGCCATAGAGAGCTTGGAAAGGCGGCATGCCAATCGCACTGTGGAAGGAAGAGTCGTACCAATACTTCGCCAAAGGAAGAGTCGTACCAATACCTCGGTTTGTCCATCCGGCTGAGGATGATAAGCACTGTTGTCAGCTAATTTGGTGACCAAAATTTGGAACGATTCCCAACAGAATGGGCTAAGGAAAATGTTGCCGCGGTCACTGACAATCACCCTAGGTATGCCGTGTAAATGGTATATTTCTGTGAGAAAAATCAAGGACAAGCTAACAACAGTAAAGTGTGTTGGAAGGGTGACGAAGTGTGCAAATTTGGTGAGGAGATCCACCACCACCTAAATTACCATTTTTTCAGATGACGAAGGCAAATGTGTGATAAAATCCATGGAGATTTCCTCCCAAACTTGGCTAGGAAGCGGCAGTGGTTAAAGAAGACCATAAGGTAATTAGGTGGAGTACTTGCATTGGTTACACACCACACATTTAACCACAATTTTCATAACGTCGTCCTTCATTTTTGGCTAATAGAGTTAGTTGCTAGTTTGGATATAGTAGCTTTGACACCCGAGTTACCTCCCAGTGGAACTTGACTATGAGCTTTGGGGTCAAATTAGACTCACATGGGATAAGCAGACAATGATTAAAATATAGGAGGCCATCTCGCAACAAATAACAGGGTTTGTGAGATATATGTTGGGACACCTGAGAGATAAAATCTTTTCCAAGCTGATGTTGAGCATAGGATTGGTGAAGGGCAGTGAGAATATAAGGAAATGGAGCTGACTGCAAGGAAAGAAGGTATCCTTGATAATGCGTCAGCCATAATGTTTCCCTTTTCTATTTTGTAGTGTATCTCATAGTCATAGCCAATCAACTTTGAAAGTCACTTCTGTTGCTCAGGATTTTCTATAATTTTTGTCATTAATTTTCTTGATGCTTTTGTGATCCGTGTAAATGCTGAAAGGCCTACCTAACAGATATTGTTGCCATTTCTTGACAGCTTCGGTGATGGCATATAATCCCGGACGTAGGCCGAGGCAACAAACATTTAAGGCTCATCATTTTGCTAAACAAACAGAGAGGGTGGTTCTTTTGGGACATAACAGCACCCACTGCCACTTCCTGAGCATCCGTGGTGACACTAAAAGGAGCTGAGAAATTAGGCTACGCCAAAATCGTTGGAGAACAAGAGAGGCTTTCAGTCTTTCAAAGGCCAAGTTGTTGCAGAAGACCAAGCGAATGCCCGCGCTCTGAGAAAATCTGTGAGAGGGCCGGCGATGGTGGCATAGCCCCTCACAGACCGTTGGTATAAACCTGCCAAACTTAAGAAGGCACTCAAATCTATACTAGATTGAGGGGTGGGCCATGAGTGTATATTTTTTCTTTTTTTAGGTATTTTACTACGAAATACGAAAGAAATAAGAAATTTTCTTTTGCTAGATGTCAAAAATATAGTCAATAAAATAAAAGATTAAATGGATAAAGAAATAGTTGGTTCCATCGTTTCTATGTTTACTTCTTAAACGGTGAGGTCTTCTCTATACACTAGAGTCTTTACTTCATTTAATCAATATTTTTGGAAACCTGTATAGTTCACACCACACTCTTTGGCTCTATCCATGAATTAACCAGTGACAGGTCTTTCACAAGCAAACCAATTATACAATAACGGTATTTAATTGTGAAAGTTAGCGAGGTACTTGACCTCTGTAGTTCATTCTTGACTGAGTAATTATTTTTATTTTATGTTTTTTTTTTAATATCAACAAGATTTGCTCCGCTTAATGGATAACCATTTACTACAAATGGAGAATTGCTTCTCATCTTAAATTCAAGTGATTGGGTTTGCACTAATGGAGACCATAAACTTTATACATAACAGGGGGACCGATTTGCTTATCTTTAGATAGCGAATGAAGTTCCTTCTTCCATTCTATCTTATTCATTGGTGCTCATCATTCATACTGGAAAGTGATTTTCTTGCTTTTTTGGAATTTTTGTGCGTCAGGTTGCACTCCATGAACCGAAATAAGGTGCCCTAAGTAATCAATAGATAGCACACTGAAAGTGCATTTGGAGGACTTAGCAACTAATTAGTGAGTAGTGACTCCAATATCAAAGTAAATGTGAAAAGATTTTTTATCCAAGTAATATTGTAAACCAAGATACGTCAAAAAACGGATAACGAACCTTCAAACATAAGGTCGTAGCAAATTATTCATCGCCGATTGGAATGTCGAGGATGCATTTCTTAAGCCAAAGGGCATGACGAGAAATTTATAATGGCCATCAATGTCTCGGAAGGCCATTATGGGTATACTCTCCGAAAATATACGGATTTGGTGGTAGCCCGATCGTAAACCGATTTTAGAGAAAAATCAGACACCATGGAGCTCGTTAATAAGCTCATCCACCATAGCAATAGGAAATGATCCTTAATTGTGATAACATTAAGGGCGCGATAGTCGGGGCAAAATTGCTAAGAGTCGTTTGTCTTTCTGACAACAACATATGAGATGAATAAGGAATAGTACATGGATATACGAGGCCATCCTTCAATATTTTTTTCATCACTTCCTTTGGCATTGGGGGTAACGATATGGCCGAATGTTAATGGGGTTGGAGTGGGGTAGTAGGTGTATATGATGATCACGTGGGCGGCAAAGAATGAGAAGTGGAAAAATCTGCTTAATAATGTTGGACAACCTAGGCCAAGTCTGCGAGAAAGACATTGATGGTTGTAGAGTCAGTAGGTGAAAGAGTAGTTTGGCTGTTTGTGGAGGGTGTAGAAGGGCTTTAATGTGGATCACGACAATGACATGCAAGGAAGCAATGGAATCGATAGAAAGTAGCCGACATAGTTGATGGAAAGTGGTGGAGGAGATAACGGAATTGTCCCCTTTAATGGTGATCATAGAACCATGGTGGTGGAATTTCATAGATGGTGACTAAAATCCAAAATGAAGGACCCGAGGGATTGAAGCCATTGTACACCCAAGACGGCATCAACCATTCGAATAGGGATAAGGTAAATGGAATGGTGAAAGTCTGGTGCTAAATAACGAAATGAACAACCTCACAAATGTTGAAACAATATGAAGAGGTGTCGTTGCCAACCATTACAACAAACGATGGAATGGTATGAATGGAAAGTTGAAGGTGGTGAGCAACTCGTGGTTGAAGGATCTTGTCCAAGCTTCCCTAGTCAATGAGTACGGTGATAGGTAATCCCTTAATGTTGGCACAGACACGAAGAGTGGATGGAGAGAGGGAGCCAGAAATGGCACCTAAAGATAATTGAAAATGCTGGTGCAAAGGGAGAGAAGTTCAATTGAGCAATGGGACTTGAGGAGGATATGGGACACCGTGTCATGGAGATGTAGGATGTGGGTCATCATGAGGTAAAAATGATATCAGGTTCTGCCATTTCTTCCTCCCATAGAAGGAGGAGAAATTATTTAGCCTTGTACTGGTGCCCTAAATGGAATTTCTCATCACAGTTAAAACATAGGCCCTTGGCCCGTCTAGTTTACATTTCGGTTGGTAATAATCTATGAATGGGTAGTAGTGCGCGAGCCTGGGCTAGCAGAAGCGCGAAGTGTGGTGGGAGGGCAGGTAGTAATGCTAGTAACCGGGCTGTTGGGCGGCAGAAAGTAGGTGTAGCAGATGATAAAAGGCAAGCCAAGTATGATTGGTCAGCCAATTTCGACTCCAAAAGCTTTGCAAGGCCGATGGCTTTGGAGATATTACCTAAATGAAGGATAACCATTTTACGCTGAATATCTAGCAGAAAACCTGACAAAAAGCAATCACGATGGAGTCGGGAGAGAGACCCATGACTCTATTACATAGATGTTCAAACTCCAATTGATAATCCGTAATAGAACTCATATGCCTGACTTTGAAAAATCTTGGTGGTGGTTCTCATAAGACAATGGGCCAAAATGTAACTTCAGTGCGCTAAGAGAGTTTGGCCAAATGGTGAGAAGGTGGTTGTTATGCATCCTTTTAAACCATCTAGAGTGTTCCGGATCATATAACAAGAAACAAGTCGAAAGGCGTTGCTCGGTCGGTAGGAGTAGTAGGTGAAAAATTACTAAACTTGAAAAACCCAATGAAGTGGTTAGAGCCATCAAATCGAGACAGTTGTAGCTTTGGCGGCGAGGGTGGAGCATCAATTTATGTAGGTGTGGGCATTAAGGCAGGAGATGAAGGAGGAGTGACAAGATGCTTTGAGTTAGAAGAGGAGGTAACATTGGTAAGCTTGAGTTGAAGGTCAGTCATTGCGGCCAAGGTTGAATCATGCCTAGCATCCATGGTGGTGCGGAGGTCCTACACGATGGCCAGGACTGATGCCACCAAGTCTTGGATGAGTTGAAGCTCCGTTTGTGATTGTTTGGAAATAAAAGCACTAAGTTGTTAGACTAAGGGCCAAGAATTGAAACAGAGTGGGGGAGAGAGAGCTAATAAGACAAGAAACTAAAACTTTTCATTACTGAATTCCACTAAGCTCCTTGCTGACAACTCCTTTAATTCCGTTGCTCAACAACTATTGTTTTCTACTCTAGCTAGATGAAAGACAAGTGTCATACATCCTTTGATTTATACTAACATGCAACCCTATTCACTAGTACTTGGATCAGACTTCCCTTCTTTTAGTTCATATACTAGGTTGGCCTATGTGGCCATCTATTACGTCTGGTTACTGGGATTGAAGGTGGTCCAAGCCCAACAATGTGTACAGGCCATCATAATAAGGTTTTAAAAATTTTGATATACTAAAATTATTTTAGTATAATATAACTTATTTATTTTCTAATACAAAATGAAGAGAAAGGGTTAATCAGTAAAATTATAAAAATTTGTATTTTCTTCTCAATCTCTTTTTTTTCGTACCAAACAAGACAAAGTATTTGAGATTTAGTCCCATTCTAATTATGTCAAACAACTTGAAGAAAAACTATTATTCTTTCCTTCCCTTAGCACTCTCCCAGGGAAGATCCATTCTACTTGATCATAAGCCTTACTAAGGTATAACTTAATGGCGACATGACCCACCGAACCCCAATACTTATGCGCTAAGTAGTGATTGACTTCATAAGAAACTAAGACATGATCAGTAATGAGTCTACCAGGTAAGAAGGTGGATTGGGTTTTAGAAATAATGGAAGAGACAAACGGTTTCAATTTGTTAGCTATCGCTTTAGAAGCTACTTTATAAGTAGTGTTGCAGAGGTAGATAGGACGAAAGTGGCTCATAGTTTCAGATTTGGGGCACTTAGGTTGGAATGGGTGATCAAAAGCCAATTAGATTGATTGTTTTGAGAACCAGTCAAACAATTTTTATTTAAGTAATATTGTCCCGACGAATATGTTAAGTATTCGTCTTCGGCACATGTGTCTCTTTACCTGCAGAGTTGTTACAAATACATGATATTTGCCATATTTTGATGCTGCGACGATATCGGTTTGATTCTCGCCACATTATTCGTAAGCCGAAAATAGAGATTTTTGAGGAGTTGACATATGTGGAAGAGCCAGCAAAGATTTTTCTGGATAGAAGCATAAGAAAATTGAGAAATAAGGACATACCGATGGCAAAAGTAAGATGGAGTCATCATTCTCCGAGAGAGTCGACTTGGGAGGTTGAGGAGCATATGATAGAAAAGTATCCCTATTTATTCCATTGAACGGGTAAGTTAGTTAAATTTCGGGATAAATTTTTTATTAGAAGGGGAGAATTGTGACGTCATTAAAATTTTTTACGTAATTGGGAGACTAATTGGTAATTATTAAAGAATTTAAAGTTAATTATAAATAAATTATACATTGAAATTGGGATATAATAAAACTTGAACGAATTACATTGAACTTCGTTATAATATTTGAAAGAAAATTATATTAATTAGGAAATTAAGAAGGATGTACTAGTAATTAAAATATAAAATATAAAAAAAAGAAAAAGAAAAAGAACAAGAAAAAGAAATAGAGGAAGAATGAAATGAGGAACTGGTGGCGCAAGACCACGTCGGTGCAAAGTCCCACCCAAGCTACCGCCTCACTCTCTCTCTCTCTCTCTATAATATAGTAATTTCATGGACAAAAGTAAAGGAAACTCAATTTCCAATTTCGACTTCGCTGCAGCTTCGAAACAGGTAAGAATTTGTTAAGTTCAAATTATTAGTAATTAGTATAATTATATTATTTAATTAGTGTCTTTACTAAATATAATTTATATTGAACAATGTACTATTTAACTAGAGTATTTTACAATTTTGGCTATTTAAATTAGTGTCGAAGTAAATATCACATTTGATATAAAAATGATATAGGTAGCTAATTAAATGGGAAAAATGCAAACAACCCCCTTGTGATATTGCAAATGAGCAAATTACCCCCTTGTGAAAAAATAAATAGCGATTTACCTCCCTATATTTTTTAAAATACAACAATTTACCCCCTATGATTTTTAAAATGAAGCAATCTACCTCCCTATATAAGGAGGTAAATTGCTTCATTTTAAAAACTATAGGGAGGTAAATTGCTATATTTTTTTCATACGGGGGTAATGTACTCATTTTTAATATCACAGGGGGATAAATTGCTATTCACCCCTAATTAAATTATTAGATTTGATAGATTTAATTATGGCAAAATTGCAAAATTGATCCTGTAAGTATGGGGGGGTGGCAGAATTGGGACCGTAAGTACAGGACTGGCAATTTTAGTCCTGTAAGTATTGATTTTTTGGCAATTTTGGTCCTTCCGACCAAAATTGCCCAAAAACGCGGCAGAGAGATTTGGGGCTTAGGGTTCCGACGTCCACGTGCGCAACTTAAACACGTAGGTGCTTGCGTGGCGAATGACATGGCCAATGACGTGGCTTTAGGCGGGAAAAGAGCTCCTCTTCCCGCTTTTTTCACCGTATGTAAGGGCTCTCTCTCTTTCTCTCATTTTTGCTGCTGCAAATGAAGTTGCAGGTGAAGAAAAACAGAAAAAATGTCTTCTTTATCGTCGGGCAATGACTCCACCAGTGTGATAAACTGCTTTTGTGGCATTAGGGCTCCATTAAGAACCTCTTGGACCAATGACAATCCCGGAAGAAGGTTTTATTCTTGCGCAAATTATAAGGTAAGAATTGAAGTTTAAGTTTAAGTTTTGTAGATGTTGGCTTATTTTTTGTTCAATTGCAGAGTAGAGGATGTCGATTTTTTACATGGGATGACCCACCTATGTGTGCTAGAGCTTTGTGGTCATACCCGGTTTGCGTCGCAAGCTTCAAGCAATGGAAACCGAAGCAAAACAGCTGAAGAAGAAGATATTTTGGCTTAAAGTTTGCTTGGTGGCATCATGGTTTGTGTTGGTCGGTTTTTGGATGGGTAAACGGGTGGTGGTCTTTGGATGAATCGTTCAATGAATTGTTCCAAGTTGTTAGATTTGTAGGGGCTTACATTATGTTGTTAGATATGGGCAAAAATAAAATGGAGGAATTGTAATGGCATTTGGTGGTTTTGATAATGAAATTGAGACTCTCAAATTTGAAGCTTTTGTGAATTATGTGTTATGTTGTTAAAGAATTCTGTTAATGAATTTTAAGAATGATATTAAAAGCCTAAAACTGCAATTGTTAATTAATTTAGTAATAGAATAAAAATAAAAATAAATTTTCAGTCATTTCTGCACCCTTTTCAGCCATTTATGTACCCTTTTCAACAATATAAGAAATTTTCAGCAGCATTTCTGCACCCTTTTCAGCCATTTCTGCACCTTTTTCAACAATATAAAGAATTTTCAGCAGCATTTCTGCACCCTTTTCAGCCATTTCTGCACCTTTTTCAACAATATAATGAAAATAAAAACATTCATTTCTGCACCATTTTCAACATGTTAATGAGAAACATTCATTTCACAATAAAATCAACAATTTTATAACATCCTGTCCACAATTTACAGCCTGTCTTCACAAAAAACATGAACATCCATTTACGACATTTCTTTAACAACATATGCACAAAACCCCCTAATTCATAGCATATGAAATCACAACTGATTCCTCAAGTTTCTCAAATATCTTGGGATTACAAACAAAAAATGTTTCAATCAAAATAAAAAAGTTCTTAAACAAAAGGTGAATTCCTCCCATCTTTCTTCTTGCCCTTATGTCACGGGCTGCCCATTCACTAGGCCCCGTGACGCACACTTCGGCCACTCAACCGTTCTACATGGCCGACCACTCAGCCTTCATCGACAGACGCTGGACAACCAACTAGTCTTAGAGTCCTAGGTGTAGGCCTTTTATTGCTTTGTTACTGCTTTGTTATTTACTTTATGTTGTTTAAATTCCTCAAGGGGACGTTACGCCTCTTGAGTTGCAAATTTCAGCTTTCCTAGTGTCTAGTGCAGACGATAGGATTTATTTTTTTAAGCCTATTATAGGGGGGAATGAGTTCAAGAAGCTTGGTTTAGTGACGTGTTGGAGTCCCCCTCAAGGCGAACCCCTTGCTCTAGCATCGTTGATCATTGTATACGCATTTTTAGTTCAATGTAATTTGGTTTTTTGAATCCGCGTGCGCAATTTACTGTTTTGTGATTTGTTCCTCCCGACTCTGATATATTCGGTGCGCTGCATTTGTGCCGAGCGGAGGTATTGGCGGACGTAGTCAGCGGACTACTAGCCACACGACGCGCTGTGTGATAGGCGCCTCGTGAGAGGTGGTATCAGAGCCTCGTGCCACGATGGGGCCGAGGCGGACCGCTACTGCTGCGAGGGCATCGGGGCAAGATCCGGAAAGCCCGCGACATGCCGCAGCTTCATCCAGCGAGAGAGCTGAGAACCCGGAGGACGGACACTCCCGGTTGGTGGAATTGGAGACGAAGGTCTCTTCCCTGGAATCTGAGATCACGGTGCTGAATTCGGAGTTGGACGAATGTCGGCAGGTGATTCAGGAAATGGCTGCCGTCTTCGAAAACGACAGCATTGCCGATATGCGGCGTGACATGGAGCAAATGTCCATTCAGATTGGACTGCTCCAGCGTGCAGTGGGTAGCACGCCTATGGTTGCTCACGACCCCGGTGCTAGGCTTTGAATACCAGAACCGAAGGCCTATAGCGGTGAGCGTGATGCGAAGGAGGTCGAGAACTTCCTCTTCGACATGGAGCAGTACTTCCTTGCGGCAGACGTGCGGGACGAGGCAAGGAAGGTTGCGACTGCGACCATGTACCTGACTGGTGACGCAAAGCTGTGGTGGCGGACCAAGTTTGCGGAAATCCAGGCTCATCAAATACAGCTCAACACGTGGGCTCTTCTACGGGAGGCGATCAGAGAGCAGTTTTTCCCCGAGAATGTGGAGTACAATGCCAGGAGGGCATTGCGAAAGCTTGAACATACAGGTTCCGTGCGGGAATATGTCAAAGCTTTCTCAGCGCTGATGCTGAACATCCGAGACATGTCGGAGGCAGACAAGCTGTTCACTTTCATGGAAGGCTTGAAACAGTGGGCGAGAAACGAGTTGCAGAGGCAACGAGTGACCGATTTGAGTCCGGCTATTATAGCGGCCGAACGCCTGGCCGATTTCAACCTAGAGACTCAAAAGGATAGGCAGGCGACGCCTAGTCCTGAGCGGGAGAAGTCGAATGGGACGAGATGGTTCAGGAATAACTTCAACAGAGGTGGGGGAGACCAGAGGCCCCACTCTCAGAATGGCTCACAGGGCAGTTCAAACAGGAACAAGCCCCAAGAGAACAGGCAGGGAGCACCCGAGAGGAGAAGAGGGTGTTTGATCTGCGATGGTCCGCATATGTATCGGGATTGCCCGAAGAGACAGGTGTTGAATGCACTGGCAACGACCTTTACCGACAAGGCGTCGTCCTCAAAGAGTGTGGAGCCACAAGCAGAGGCAGGTGGTGAGAATGACACGGAGGAGTATGAGGACAACTTGGGGGCCGTGAACCAATGGTGCAACACATTCTCTACGGTGGCGGCGAAGAGAGTCGCGCCACCCCTTGCGAAAAAGACCATCCCGGCTCTTACTGTGGAGCAGCCGGAGAAGAAAGAGGAAGAAGTTCAGCCCCGGATTCCTAGGAAGAAAGGGTTGATGTTCGTGGATGTGAAGATTCATGGCAAGC
>NW_011628062.1:22175-27068 GCF_000512975.1 Sesamum indicum | reverse complement strand
ACCTAACCTAAGCTTGTGGAGCTTAGGAAGCAGTCAGCAGATGCCTTGAGCCGCAGGGCGGACTTGGCGAACTTGGATAGCAGCGCCTCTGGATTGCCTAAGGTCGAGAACTTAGGCTCTATCATCGTCGTGGTAGATCGTTTGTCAAAATATGCTACATTTATCGCAGCACCCAAACACATTACAGCAGAAGGGACAGCTCATCTCTTTTTCAAGCACATGGTCAAGCATTGGGGACTGCCAAAAGATATTGTCAGTGATCGTGACTCCCGATTCACTGGTGTCTTCCGGACCGAGTTGTTCAAACTTATCGGGTTCACACGTTCCATGAGCTCGAGCTATCATCCACAGTCCGATGGTCAGACAAAACGCTTTAATTCTACGTTGGAGGACTACCTTTGGCACTTTGTGCGAGGTACGCAGAAGGATTGGGTGAAACTCCTAGATGTCGCTCAGCTATATTTCAATGTTCAAAAGAGCTCTTCCACCACCAACAAGAGCGCTTTTGAAATCGTTACTGGGCAGCAGCCGCTCCATCCTCACACTCTTGAGAGATCCCCTCTTGCTCGAAGTTTCTCCCAGGAGTGGAAGAAGAATGTTGATATCGTTAGAAGTTGCCTGGAGACAGCTCAGAAGCGGATGAAGAAGTATGCAGATCAGAATCGCCGCTTCATTGAGTTCAATGCGGGAGACCTGGTGCTGGTGAAGGTCCCGAATCCGAAATTGTCAAAGTCATCAAGGTGGAGAGATCCTCGGTTGATGCAGAAATATGTTGGTCCTTTGCCTGTCCTTAGGCGTATTGGGACGGTGGCGTACAAGGTGGAGTTGCCGCCGTGGTGGAAGATCCACAACGTTTTCCATGTCAGCCAATTGAAGAAGTATTCAGCAGACAAGGAAGACGATACCCGCAATCAACCCAGCCGCCCACAACTCGAATTGAAGAAGACGAAGGAGAAGGTGGCTGTAGGAATCCTAGATCACCGAGCGACGAGTACCACGAAGAAAGACCACACAGAGTATTTGGTGAAATGGAGGGGATGCAGCAGCGAGGAGAACACTTGGGAGCGAGTGACAAACCTAAAGGCGTTTCTACCTCTTGTCGAAGCGTACCATGCTTCCGTAGCGCCGGGGACGTCGCTATCTCAGGTGGGGGAGAATGTCACGGGCTACCCATTCACTAGGCCCCGTGACGCACACTTCGGCCACTCAACCGTTCTACATGGCCGACCACTCAGCCTTCATCGACAGGCGCTGGACAACCAACTAGTCTTAGAGTCCTAGGTGTAGGCCTTTTATTGCTTTGTTACTGCTTTGTTATTTGCTTTCTGTTGTTTAGATTCCTCAAGGGGACGTTACGCCTCTTGAGTTGCAAATTTTAGCTTTTCTAGTGTCTAGTGCAGGTTTATTTTTTTAAGCCTATTATAGGGGGGGATGAGTTCAAGAAGCTTGGTTTAGTGACGTGTTAGAGTCCCCCTCAAGGCGATCCCCTTGCTCTCGCATCGTTGATCATTGTATACGCATTTTCAGTTCAATGCAATTTGGTTTTCTGAATCCGCGTGCGCAATTTACTGTTTTGTGATTTGTTCCTCCCGACTCTGATATATTCGGCGCGCTGCATTTGTGCCGAGCGGAGGTATTGGCGGACGTAGTCAGCGGACTACTAGCCACACGACGCGCTGTGTGATAGGCGCCTCGTGAGATTACAAACAAAAAATGTTTCAATCAAAATAAAAAAGTTCTTAAACAAAAGGTGAATTCCTCCCATCTTTCTTCTTGCCCTTGTCTTCCTTGTTTCCCTTGTCCTTCGATTGTGATAAAATATTGTTCAATCGTGATAATGTAACATACTTCTTGCCATCCTTCTCTAAAAATGTACATGTTGACAGAAGAGATTTGGTCTCTGGTTGTAAAGGCTGTTTTGAAAATACCTCTTGTCTCCCTATCCATCGTGGTGGAGCTCTAATATTAACTTTTGGGATTGGTGGCTGCAGATGACTTGGTTGAGTTGGTGGAGGAGGCCTAGAGTTTTGAGCTGCATTTTCTTGTTGGGATGTGGAAGACTTGTATGATGGCTTCCATGGTTGTTTGTGTGCAACTTTTTGTTTATACCGGGGTGGCTTGAATGGTTTAGGTATTACCTATAAGGAGAATGAAATAAACCGAATAAGTAAATGATAAACAAAACGCTTGAAATTACTTGAGAATTACTTACTGAAGCTGCAGTTTGTTGGCTTGTATGATGGACTGCAGTACTTGGAAGCTCTTGTTCCTTCATGCCCTGAAAAAATAGTCAATATCAAGTATTAGAAGTATAATTAAAATGGAACGAATGGATGCTGAAGTTTCTTACCATAGACTTATTCTCCTCAAATGCATCAGCTTTAGTCATCTCGTCAATTGAAATTTGTTCTTGCATCCCCTGCAAAAAAGTTATTAAGTAATAATGAATGGAAATTTAAAATGAAATGGGTATTGGTGTTTCTTACCATGGAATTGTCTCCCTGAAACACATCATTTTTAGTCAAAATGTCCTTGTCACCTGCTTCCTTTTCAACCTGCAACAAAATCAGATTTAGATAAGTATGAAATCAACACATCAAAATCAGATTTAGATATTCAGTCTTACCCTTCTTTTCTTGCTTTCATGAGCCTCTTTTTCTTTGATTTCTTGTATCACTTGACTAAATGCATCAGTGACTTGTGTATCTTCTTGCAGATTCTTCAGTGGACATCTTCAAGCATTGTGTTTCTCCTTGCCGCATTTGCTGCACTTGACAGTCTTCTGCACTCTTTTCAACCTGTTCTGCGGTTTTCCTTTACCATTTTTCTTCTGCTTTGACACTATCTCATCAGGTTCCCTCCTTCTAGATTTTGGAGGCCTACCAGCCCCCCTACCAAAGTTTGGTGGCAAAGGAGGGATGAATTGTGTAGCAGTCCACAAATCTCTACCAACCATAGGCATAATTGCAGTCTTATAAACATTCTTATAAGATGCCACACTATAGCACTCATTCACATACTTAATAGGATCATCACCTTTACACAATATGGCACTACAAGCATGTTTACATGGGATGCCATTCAAATTCCATTTCCTGCAAGAACAACTTCTTTTGTCCAAATCAACTGAATGTTGTGAACCATCAAAACAGTTTAATTGATAATGTGATGAATCAGCCTTTATGGGAATGCAATCTGCAGACTTTTCAACATTTTTCTCAATTATTTTCACAATCCTAGGACATATAACACCAGTCCATTTCAGTTCTGCTCTATCCCTATTCTCCTGCAATCTTCTCATTAAATACTCTCTGATCCATTCAAGCATAGTCACAATAGGCTTCTCCCTAGCCTCCAAAATGTTCGAGTTAAATGTTTCACAACAATTATTCAATAAAACATCACACTTAATATCAGTTTTGAAGTGTGATCTACTCCACTGTGTAGGGGGTTTATCATTAAACCATTCTGCAGCAGTTTTATCAAGTACTGACATTTGTTTCATACACAATTTGAATTCATTAAGGGTAGTAGCCCTTGCAGCCTTCCACAAACAATTTTTAAATGCCAAACCCCTGAAGCCTGCATTCTTCAAGTTAGAATGTAGATGTCTTACACAAAACCTATGATTTGAAGCAGGAAACACTTCCTCAAATGCTTGAACTAACCCCTTTTGCTTATCATATATGAAACACCACTGATCATCTCTAACCACCCCCAAATCAGATTTCAGAAGCCTCAAAAACCACTCCCAAGTAACCCTCATTTCTTTTCCAACAACAGCATATGCAACAGGATAGATATTGTTATTCGGATCAATGCCTACTGCTGTTAACAGAACACCCCCAAAAGGACCTTTTAGATGACATCCATCTACACCAACCACCTGTCTACACCCCCCATTAAACCCATTTTTCAAGGCACCAAAACACACATAAAATTTATCAAATTTCTGATCAGCATCTACCCCTACCACCACTGTAGAGCCCGGGTTACTTTTCAGCAATTCATGTGCATAATCTTGCATTATTGAATATTGTATCTCAGGAGCACCCTCTATTGATTTTAGTGCCTTTCTTTTAGCTCTATACGCCTGATCTCGTGATACGTTGACTCTTAAATCCTAAATGACGTCAATCCTAAACCCCTTGACATTTCTTTTTGGATCACTTCTGAATTTTTGAATGTATTTTTCTGCAAGCCACTTTGACTTTAAATTTTTAACATGATAGTCCCTTCCACAAGTGTGATTGGAATTATATTCTCTTATCTGAAATGTGCATTCGTCACGGACTTTGTGTGCATTTATCCTCCACTGACAATCTTCCTTAGCACATCTTGCATACATTCTGTTCTTATCATTCTTGGTGATTTTCAAATGCCTCCTTGATTTTATTGCATGACTGTGAATGACATTTCTAAATTCAGATTTAGTGCTGAATATCATACCTAATTCAAAGGTAGGATCATATTGTTCCACGGGATTGAAAACAATATTCGGCTCTCTTGTTTCATCATCATCTGACCCCTTTTCACTCTGAAAGTCATCCTCACTCCCAAACAGGTCTTCCTCACCCTCTTCATTGCTACCCTTGTCATGATCTTTTTCTTTTTCATTTTTTTCTTTCATATTAGTTTCTTCTACCTCTCTTTCTATTTCTTTTTCCAAAGCCTCTTCATCAATGTTGTCACCTGTTTTTTGAGTATTTATCTCATCATTTCTCAAATCATAGTCACTATCTTCAAAAGATTCTGATTCTTTCAAATTTTCACCCTCTTCAGTCAACCCACCCTCCTGAGGTTGTGTACTACATTCACCAACCTGACTACCCATAACATTTCCATCAACTTCAACATATATATCAATTTCTTTTTCAGGAGCAATACCAATAC
>NW_011628062.1:20357-21963 GCF_000512975.1 Sesamum indicum | reverse complement strand
AAAAAAAAAAAAAAAAAGAACACAAACAAACAAACACAAAACAGAACAAGTTAAAATTCATACAAAATCATACATAAAAAGAAAATAGAAAGATTCATAAAAAAACATAAAAAAAATCACATTTACACATAATTTCAGAAAATGGATACATTTACACATAATTTTAGAAAATGAGTACATTTACACAAAATAGATTTCTAAAAAGACTTCGTAATACAAAATATGATTGTCAAAATTCATTAGATTTCTAAGGAGACTTCATCTTTTTGGGTAATAAAAATAATACATAGGATTGTTTTCTTGTGAGATTAGAATATGTAAAGTAGCATTAAGGTCACATTCCATCGCTACAAGTGAGATTTCTCAAAATCTCTATGAGATGATAGCCTACAGATTGTATGATTTCCTGGAAATTTAAAAGCAAAATTAGCTCTTGTTCTGTATAGGATTTAGGAGAAGTTGCTATTATCTTTCTTATATTTGTGGTTGAATATGCATTTACTGGAATAGGTATGTGGAGAATGTTATAGCATATCTTTTTCCTTGCAAATGAAATGCTATTCAACTGAACACTAAGGGGACTCTATTGTATTTATCCCTTTGTCAATCTTGTAAGCCCCATCAAAGTGACAAGTTTTGCCTTATTTTTACTTTCTTTAACTGGAAAATAACTACACTCAAATCTCTAAATTTACAGTGGTAATGATAGAAAACGGGTTATTGGCATGGAAAATCTAAAAAAAATGTTAAAAAGAATGAGGCACTACAACTGCAAGCAGCACGTGGAAGTGGTCCCCAAAGTAGAGCATGATGCTCCAATAGAGCACATGGCCAATCTTGTTTGAATACACTAATCTTTGCACTAAATGGCAGAAATAAATTTATTAAGACACAAGATATGAGTAAGTATGCAGGTCCCATTTGCTGTGTACAAGCAAACTATCCCTCTCGAAACTCCGATGCTCAATTGCACTTTCAACAACTTTCAATATACTCTGTCTACGTACACTTAAACCACATATCGACAAACAACAAACAATTTTTCATTGGAATCACAAAATTAAGACAATAACAACATAAAAACACAATGGACCACTTTCATTTTTTGGGACCACAAAAAACCCTAGATTTAACTCTAAAAATAAGATTTTTTGAAAACATAAAAAACTTACCGTACAAAGATGGAGGAAAATCGTTAAACTCAGGATCCCGAAGTGGCATTACTTCAATCGGGTTTCTTCCTCCTCAATCGACGATCAGTTGTAGATTCGAGTTGAAAGAAGAATTTTTAGGGTTCTTTCGATTTGGGGGTGAATTTTTACTGCTTTGTTTTACAGCTCTCTTTTTTAAGTTTTTAACTCCTCAGGTTTTTTACAATTTTGCCACCTCAGTATTTTTTCCCATATGTCAGGCCACGTGTGCTGCCGACTGTGTAATCTTGCCACGTCATTAGCCACGTCATTCGCCACGCAAGCACCTACGTGTTTAAATTGCACACGTGGACATCGGAACCTTAAGCCCCAAATCTCTCCGCTGCGTTTTTGGGCAATTTTGGTCGGAAGGATCAAAATTGCCAAAAAATCAATACTTACAGGACTAAAATTGC
>NW_011628062.1:0-20313 GCF_000512975.1 Sesamum indicum | reverse complement strand
CCCCCCATACTTACAGGACCAATTTTGCAATTTTGCCTTTAATTATTAGTATAGTTAATTTATACAATACCATCGAAATGATTAACCAAATATGTAATTCTATATATTGTGGTTTAGTTAAATTATATAGTAACGATAATTGGCAGAAAATTTATAAAAATATTTCGAAAAATATAATTGAGAAATATTATATTATTAAAGAGGGAAAAAGAGGTTTTAATAATACTCTAATTTAGGGATGTTACTAAAAACGATAGTTATAAATATATAAGGTGTTTGATTCAATAAATTCTTAGGAATTAGTTGATAAATTAAATATATGTTTGAGAAGCATAAAAAATATAGTTATTCAAAAGAAACTGGAAAATGGATTTGGACTTTAATATAAATAAAATATTAAAATATTGGTGAAAAATGTACGAACATCATATAATATTTTAGCTAGAGTTTATAATATTTTAAATATATTGATTATACGTATAATTTTCTATTATAGGGCGTGACGATAAAGTAGAGGATTGAGCAGTCCCTTGTGAAATTTAAGCATTTTAGGATTTAAGGTAAGTATAGCTAATTCGATTTATATAGATATATATATATATTGATATGTTTGGTATTGTATATATTATATATATTGGCTTCTTATATTTGATCCTGAACTTGGCTTTGTATTTACATACGTGGATTTTACATATTGATTCTTGTATAAGTAGTTGTGGACAATTTGTTAGATTACCTTAATATCGATGGAATTGCTACTACGTGTCATATATGCTTGTAATGAATGGACGTGAGAGTGGTATGATTATGTGATCGTATAATTGATTGTGGCATAAAATCGAATTAAGAAGTTATTACTAAGTAAGTAATTATTACAGAGATTAGAATGATGATCGTGAATTGAAATAAAAGATGGTACTTACCTAATTGGGAACATAGTCAATGGTTACGATAATGTGATTGATGATGTACTATGAAAAATATATGAGTTAAGCTATGTACCATGGCGCGTAGGGTACCGGGGTATTTCGAATAGTGGGGAATATCTTATCCTTTTAGGTACACAATGGGGTGGTGTGGGGATACCATGCTTGTTGTGATGTCCTGTGCTGATATTGCTACACACTAGAGTAGAGAGTGTGGGATATCATATCAACGGGTATCCTGTGCTGTACATGATATGACATTGATGAGATGATGATGATAGCCGGCAAAATCATTGACTAATGTACTCCAATTAGCATAAGTAGGGCCCTTAGTTAATAAACGATAGCGTCAAATATTTCATGGATTGATGTACAGTCATGGGCATGCATTATTTCTTATATCGGTTGTTTCTATATGACAAATATTTATTGATTGATGTGATTGCATTGTACGTGACTTGCGGTCTATGTATATATATAGATTGGTTAGCGATGCCTATTGTTGCCACATACTTTTCAGGGAATATGTCACATTGACTAGCTACATTGGACTTTGAGTCGTGCCGTCGTTCTTATTAGGTGGGTCAGCCGTGATATCTGAAGCCGGAGTTTTTGGCTGTTTGGTTGTTAAAAATTCTAATCTTTTATTGGGTTTGTGTTTAAAATTGTAGTACTACTTTCTTTGAGGTTATGTACATGAGGACATCTGGTGAGGGTAAATAGAAACTTTTGTTGATATCTATTATTTTTTTATGATATATATATTATATTGATAAATTAGAATTTATTTTACGGGTTAAAAGGAAATTACTTAAGAATGAGTTCTAATTAAGGAAAGGATGAAATAGTGATAATTAAATATATTGAGTAGGGGGTTCTACATTTGAGTGGTATCAGAGCAGGTCTACGTTTCTAAGGTAATAGGTTGATTGTGAGATGTCCCTAATGATTGAATTTTTTAATGTAGGATGGCTTTTCAAAGTGCACGTACTGACCTAGTAGCTAGTAGGAAAGTTTAGGCGGAGTCCGTAGAGGGCTCAGTGGCTCCTGCAAGTGCAAGTGGGGTGGAGATAAATCGAGAGGGTGGTGGTGTTGATGCTCCAATTCCTCCCGGTGGTGCTCTAGTGGCAGGATTACCACCAGAATATGCACAAAGATTTCAAATGGCCTTTCAGGCCCAAGCACAAGCACAAGCATAGTTACTTGCATAGGCGCGCGCATCCACTTCAGTGCCAGCACCAATAGTTCCTACAATTGATCCTAATTATGAATCAGGAAGATAGGGGCTACAGAATTAAGGGTACCTTAGACCCAGAGATTGCTGAGAGATGGTGGAAAAAAGTTGAAGATGTGATGAACCTAGTAAATTGCACTACAGAGAATCGACTTAAATATGTTGCTTCTTTGATCGTGGGTAATGCCTTTATTTGGTGGAGGTCTGTAAAGAGGGGATATGAGCCAAGAGAAATAACCTGGGCTGAGTTTCAGAAAGAGTTTGATGATAAATACAGACCCAAGATGTACCAAGACAAGAATAGGTTGGAGTTTTTAAATTTAGTGCAAAGGAATGATCAGACGGTGGCAGAATAAGAACTCATTTTTGAGGCACTAGCCAAGTATGCACCAAAAGCAATAGCGAAGCAGGAGGATCGTTGTTACCATTTTGAGCAGGGGCTACGACCGTAGATCAAAAGAGTACTTGCAGTCAGAATTACAAATTTTAAAATTCTTTTTATCTCAGCGGTCCGGATGGAAGAAGCAGTAATGGAGGACAAGAAAAAGGGGGAAGAGAAAAGGAAATCAACGTACGCAATAGGGGAATCGAGTAGGTTGACCAAGAACCGGTCACTCATTCTCAGCGGGAAGTGGGAACTTTACACGTGGTGGTCCCATTTTTCAAGAAAGTAGTGGACAGAGGTTCGATGGATCCACGGGCTTTAACAGAGGTTCGTTTGAATGCAACTCATTTGCTACGTCTTCTATGAGATCAGGAAAGGGAGATTGATTGAGTTATGGTCGAGGACCAATTTTTCCTCCGAGCTGTTCTACTTGTGGAAGACAACATCAAGGGCCATGTTGGAGACAAGATGATATAGTGAAGACCTGTTATCACTGTGGAGATAGAGGACACATAGCTAGAAATTGTCCCAGTCAGACTATAGGTGTGGTTGAAAGTGTTGCTAGCAGGACCTAGAGCCAAAACAGTATTGGGAGTAGTGACAGGGGAGTTAGGAGAGGCAGAGGCAGAGCTAGAGGCACTGGCAACAGAGATAGTGGCCACACTATTGGTAGTGGTATGAGGGGGGCTGAAGTACAAGTTACTCAGGAGCAGACCCATGCAAGGATATATAACATAACTAGAGAGGAGCCCCAGCATTGAATGACGTGATATCAGGTACGATATTGCTATTTGACATTGCGGCTTATGTTTTGATTCATCCTGGCTCTACACATTCATATATTTCATCAAAACCTGCATGTAAGATACCGGGAGAGAATAGCCCATTGGGATATAATTTGATGGTTTATTTGCCCGTGGAAAGGGGTGTGGTAGTGAACAGTGTTAGGAAAGGGAGCTTAGTGAGAATCGGAGATGTAAATTTACCTGTAGACCTTGTAGTGCTAGACTTGAAGGAGTTTGATGTGATTTTGGGGATGGATTAGTTAGCACAACATAAAGCAATAGTTGACTGTTATAAAAAAGAAGTGATGATCAAATGTTCCGGTGAATCATAAGTAATATTGTGGGAGATTGTCAGGTAGTACCAGTTTGTGTAATATCAGCCATAGAGGTAAGCCGATTGATGTTAGAAGGTTGTGAGGCGTATCTAGCCCATGTGATAGATACTGAGATGGTTAATCCTACTTTGGAGGAATTTCTGGTAGTGAGAGAGTTCCCTGAAGTATTCTCTGATGATTTACCAGGTTTGCCACCGCATAGGAAAGTGGATTTTGCCATAGAAACTCCCCTAAGAGTTGCCCCAATTTCTATTGCGCTGAATAGAATGGCCTTTGTGGAATCACATGAGCTCAAAAGCAAATCAAAGAATTGTTGGGGAAAGGGTTTATCAAACCGAGTACTTCGCCCTGGGGAGCACCAATGCTGTTTGTAAAGAAGAAAGATGGGAGTATGAGATTATGCATCGATTATGGCCCAGTTAAATAGGGTAATAGTGAAGAATAAATATCTATTGCCGAGGATTGATCACCTGCTAGACCAGTTAAAGGGAGCTACAACATTTTCCAAGATCGATTTGGGGTCCGGATATTGGCAGTTGAGGATAGTAGAGAATGACATACGAAAGACAGCTTTTCATACTAATTATTGTCATTATGAGTTTTTGGTGATGCCCTTTGGGTTAACAAATGCACCAGCGGCGTTCATGGCGTTGATGAACCATAAAGAGAAGGAGTTATATGCTAAGTTAAGCAAATGTGAATTTTGGATAAATCCGGTGGTTTTCCTTGGGCATGTGATATCTGGTGATAAGGTTATGCTTAATCCTTTAAAAGAAAAAGATATTATCGAATGGAGAGTGCCAAAGAATGCAACTGAAGTTTGAAGCTTCTTAGGGTTAGCTGGATATTACAAGAGATTTGTTGAGGATTTATATATAATTACTGGTCCTCTAACCAAGTTGCTGAGAAACGGGGTAGGATTTCAGTGGATGAAACAGTGCCAACAAAGTTTTGATGAGTTCAAGAAGAAACTGACCTCCACTTCGATTTTGATTTTGCTGTCTGGTAGCGGTGAATATATAGTGTATATAAATGCTTCTAAATAGGGTTTGGGATGTGTGTTAATGCAAAACGGAAAGGTAATTGCTTATGCATCCCGCCAATTGAGAAACCATGAGTTAAATTATCCCACACATGAATTGGAGTTAGCCATGATTGTGCGTGCATTGAAGATCTGGAGACATTATTTGTACGAAGAAAAATTTTAGATCCTTACTGACCATAAAAGTTTTAAATATATCTAGAAGTAGAAGGAATTGAATTTGAGACAAAGAAGATGGATAGAACTGCTGAAGGATTATGGTTGCACTATTGACTTCCATCCCCGGAAGGCAAACGTGGTAGCAGATGCTTTGAGTAGAAAGAGTTCAAGTACATTAGCCAATTTGGGGTCTATGAATACGAAATTGGAGTCACAATCAGACGTTGCTATTGGAGATGAGGCCTATGAATATAAAATTGGAGGTTGATCAGGTAGCGGGTTTGTTAGCAGCCTTGTGACTTAAACCAGACTTTGTGGATCAAATCAAAGAACCACAGACCCGAGATCCTTTCTTATTATGGATGTTGGAAAGGATAACATAGGGTAAGAAATCAAACTTTTTGATATCAGTTGATGGAGTGATAGTGAATGGGGAACGAGTTTGTGTGCCTGATATAGATGGGTTACGAAAAGAGATTTTACGAAAAGCTCATAATGCACCATATGCGATGATAAAAATCGAAGGAAGATGGAGTATTAAGTAGGTGATAAGGTTTTCCGAAAGATATCTCCTTGGAGGGGAATCTTGAGGTTTGGCAAGAAAGAGAAGCTGAGTCCGAGATATATTGGACCGTATGAAACTATTGAAAGAATCGGACAATTAGCGTATCGACTAACATTACCAGCGGAGTTGTCATAAATACATTATGTTTTTCATGTTTCGATGCTACGAAGATATTAGTCGTATCCTAGCCACGTTATTCGTCAATCAGAAATAGAGATTTTTTAGGAGTTGATATGTGTGGAGGAGCCAGCAGAAATTTTGTATAGAAGTGTACGGAAATTGAAGATAAGGAGATACCAATGGTAAAAGTGAGATGGGGTCACCATTCCTCGAGAGAGGCGACTTGGGAGGTTGAGAAGAATATGAGAGAAGTATCCCTATTTATTCCATTGAAAGGGTAAGTTAGTTAAATTTCGGGGATGAAATTTTTATTAGGAGGGGAGAATTGTGATGCCCCAAAAATTATAATACATAATTATGGAATTAATTGATAAATTTTAATGAAACTTAGATAATTACTAAATAAATTATAGATTGGAGATGAAATGTAATAAAACTTGAACGGACTAAATTGAATTTCATTATAATACTTGAGAGCAAATTATATTAATTAAGAAATTAGAAAGGACGTAATGATAATTATAAAAAATATTAAATAAAAAAAAAGAGAAAGGAGTGTGGTGGGCCATCAGCTCACCCTCCGCCTCACTTTCTTTCTTTTCTTTATCACACACACACACAACACATGCGCACACGCGAAACATAAATTACCACACACACACTAATTACCACATACACACACTAAAACACAATTAGGAGTGCGGAGGAACAGGTACGTGGTTTTCTTATTTTAATTTATATAATTATATTATTTAATTAGTTTATTTATTACATGTTGTTTATATTGATCAATATATTATTTAATCGAAATATTTTACGAGTTTGGCTCTTTAAATTAGTATCGAATAAATATCACATTTGATATAAAAATAATATAGTTGGTTAATTAAATTATTAAATTTGTTAGATTTAATTATTATAATAGTTAATCTACACAATTTCATCAGAATGATTAACCAAATACATTATTCTATGTATTGTTGTTTCATTAAATTATATAGTAACGATAAATTGATAGAAAATTAATAGAAATATTCCGAAAATTATATTTAAGAAATATTATGTTATTAAAAAGAGAAAATAAGGTTTTTAGTGATAGTTTCTTTTAGGGATGATATTATAAACGATAGTTATATATATATAAGGAGTTTGATTAAATGAATTCTTAAGAGTTAGTTGATAAATTAAATATATATTTGAAAAGCTTAGAAAGTGTAGTTATTCAAAAAAAAAAAAAAAATAGAATAGAGGTTTGGACTTTAATATAGATGAAAATTTAAAAATTTGGGGGAAATTTTTTGATATTATATAATTATTTTATTTAGAGTTTATGATATTATACGTATAATATTCTATTATAGGACGTGACGACCAAATAGAGGGTTGAGCAGCCCCTTGTGTTAATTGAAGCATTTTGGTATTTGTGGTAAGTATAGCTAATTAAATATATATATATATATATTTAAATGTGCAGTATTGTATATATAATATATATTGATTTCTTAGATTTGATTTTGAACTTGGATTTATATTTATATACGTTAATTTTGTATATTTGTTGTTTATATATTTAGTTGTGGACTATTTGTTGGATTACCTTAATACCGGTGGAATTGTTACTATGTGTTATATGTCATTATAATGTATGGACGTGTGAGTGGTATGATTATGTGATCGTATTCCGGGTAGCGAGGAGTATCCCATGCTGTTAGCTACATATGGTGGTGTTGGGATGCCATATTTGTTGTGATGTCCTGTACTGATATTTCTATATACTGGAATAGAAGTTGGGGGATATCACATACAACGGGTATCTTGTGCTGTATATGATACAACATTGACTGGGATGATGATGACCGACAAAAATATTGACTAATGTACTCCAACTAGAGTAAGTAGGGCCCTTAGACAATAAAGATAACGTTAAATATTATGTCATGGATGGATTTACAATTATGGGTGTGTATTATTCTTTACATTTGTTGTTGCTATACGACTAATATTTTTTAATTGATGTGATTGCATTGTACGTAACTTGCTACTTGTGTGGATATAGATAGGCTTTTTAGCTATACTTACTGAGTAGGCATTTCGTTCCTTGCCACATGCTTTTCAGGAGATAGGTCACACTGACTAGCCACATCAGATTTTGAGCCATGCCGTTGTTCTTATTAGGTAGATCAGCCGTAACATCTGAAGTCGGAGTTTTTGGCTGTTTGGTGGTTAGATATTCTCATCTTTTGTCAGGTTTGTGTTTAAAATTCTGGTACTATTTTCCCTTAAGGCTATGTACATGAGGACATCTGGTGAGGGTAAATATAAATTTATGGCGGTATATATTATCTTTTATAATATTTATATATTATATTGATAAAATAGAACTTATTTCACGGGTTGAAAAAAAAATACTTATAGAATGAGTTGTAATTAAGGAAATGATGAAATACTGATAATTAAATGTAGTGAGTAGGGGGTGCTACACATCCAATGCACGCGAATAAATCAAATTAATTAATTAAGCCTCGTGCATCCAATGCACGCAAGTAAACTAAATAAACAAAATTGTATTTTCTCAAACATTAAATCTATAATAATTTATATTTTCTATAAAATATGCATAAATTGAAAAATTCAATTTTTCTGAAAAACAATGAAAAACGGCCCAACCATCGGCCGTCAGCAACAGCGGCAGCCTAGCATCCGCACAGCTGGCCTGCGCGCACTACTTTCCTATGCTCGCTCAGCGCGCGTGCAGGCTCTTGCTCGGCTGCGCGCACGCCATACATTGCCCATCGACAGTGCACTACTACAATGCTAGTTTTTTTTTTTATTTTCACACATTAAACTGAAATTAAAATAAGTATTTTATCAGAAAATCCAATTTTCATAAAATACTTAAAATCATTCAAAATTGCAAAAAATTAAACAAATTAATTTTCTCACATAATTGTTCAAGAATAAGCAAAAAATATATCATGCTTCAAAAGCAATAAAAAATGTATTATCATGCTTATTCACATAAAATCATAGCCCTTACATCGAATCGGACTTTGATACCACTTGAATGGCACCGTGAGGTACGAGTGGATCGGCCCGGGACTGCGCAAGCGAAAGCGGCGATAATAAAATATGCATAAATTAAAATAGAGACGCAATAAAATCATAATTCCAAGAGGCGTACCCTTGAAGTTCTCGGGCATTCGATGTAGTTAAATAATAAACGACTACATAATTAACGAGGTTAGTGGTTGAATAAATACGAGAGGTACTAGAACGCAAATCAAGAATTACCTCTTTCTTTGATTTACTTTGAACCACCTTCGTTTGATTCGTTTACACAAGATTTCAATGCAGAAATCGTCTAAAGTTGTGTCCAAATCACATCGAAATCGGGATCTCTTAGTTCTTTTTGCTAGAAAAAAACTATGGAGGAAATTACACACCAAGTGTGTATTCAAGAGGGGCGGTCGAGAGGTAGAGTTAGGGTGTAGAAAATTATTTTATGTATTATGTATTCATTTATTAGTTATTTCAAATAACTAATATACATATATATACTTTGAATGGATGCATTAAAATATATCTAGGTTCAATTAACATCCACAAAGTATTAAAATCCTTTATTCCAAATAAAGGATGACTAACATGACCCTTTCCAAAAGTGAATTCTTAGTCAATAATTTCCTTTTCTAACAATTTTCACCAATTTCATTAATGGGCTTGGGTCAATTTTAATTAATTAAAATACAAGGCCCAATTAATTAAATTTAATTTAATTAAAATATACTTAATTAAGTTCATCATATATTTAATCTAATTAAATATATGAGCCCAATAACCCTTTATTAAATAATAAGTCTAACTTATTAAATAATAAGGGCAAGCCTAATATAAATTAATTCAATTAATTTATCCTTGGGCTTATCCATCCAATGGATCCATTTCATATATAAGTAATCCAATTATTTATGGAATTAATTCCCAATTAATTTCTCATCCCTTCTCGATGATTTGTGTGTGAGTATTTAGATTCACCTTTCAGATAGACTTGGTCCAATGTCCACCACTATCATTAATTAAGTCCAATTTAATTAATAATTCTCGATCAATCCTTAATCAAGAAAGCCCGTCACTATCAATGACCGTCTAGCAAAGGTCCATGACACTAGAGACTAGGCGAAAATTCATGTGAACTATTAGGTTCTTCCCAAGTCCATACGGGTACGGTCCTTCTGTCTACCGTCTCTCGGCCTTAGTTTAGGGCATAGAGATCGCGTTACGCCAAGTTGCTCGACATACGAATCACTTCTTCCTATTAAACAATTGACTATGGCCATAACTTTATCGAGTGTAGATGCATCTCCAAGTGCATCTGAGATACCTCTATCACGTTTTGACAGGGGACGGATCCTTTTCTTGGAACTCACCGTCCTCATTACATACTTTGAATGCACTAGGCAAGGCTTATGATGAACATGTTTGAGACACGATCACCTCTTGAACAAATCTAAGATACAGTCATCGCATGGACGTGACTGTCGTGAGTCCTCAAGTCTGAGAACAACTCCCGTACTATTGGAGCCGAGGACTCAAGTCATAATGACTAAGCCTATAAGGCTTGCATATGACGATCCCTGCGAGTTAGTTTAGTCGATTTGACACATAGCCAATCGACCTATTAGGATAGCATAGACCTCCCGTGTCTGTCGCCGATGAAACACAACACTCACCAAATGAATGCGACTCTTAATGCAAGTCTCAATAGGACTTCCAATGCCCAGTTGTGAGGTCCTTGACTTGGAACATTTTAGACCTAATTCTAAACAGTTGATTTCATGACAGCCATCCAATGCGCAGTCCAAGTGTTGCACTATTGTTAAGGTGGTCTGTGGATATCTATTGTGACGTCCAAATAGTGTTTGACGTAATTTGGTAAGCACAACAGACACGTGTGTCGAAGACGAATACTTACTATATTCATCAGGACAATATTTTTTAAATAAAGATTGCTTGAATGGTTCTCAAAACCGCCAATTCAATTGGCTTTTGATCACCCATTCCAATATCCAAGTCTCAAACCAGTTTTAAATTCACGTTGAATGGTGGTGTGGTTTCTTGGAAACGTTCCAAACAGGCTACCATAATGGATCCACCTTAGAAGCTAATACAAAGCGGCTTCAAAAGCAGCTAAGGAAGCGATTCGAATGAAAAATGACATCTAATAGTTGGGTGTAGTACCTAGCATTGTTGAGCCGGTGGTTATCTTCTACGTTGACAACGGTTGATAGCACAAGCAAACGTCACCGAAATCTCATCACCGTTGTAAACACATTATTAGATGCCACCATCTACTTAGAGAGATAGGGAGCATAGGTGACGTTCAGATGGACCGAGTCAACTCCGCAGAAAACACAACAGATCCAGTAACTTAACCAGTGTCACAAAATTGCTTATATCCAGCATCTTGATAAGATGGGATTGAGGTCGATGGGTGATTGGCTTCAGTTCAATTGGGAGATTGTTAGAATTGGTGACGAGAAACCCAATTAGATTGGCTTGGATGTAATCTATTTTGACAATACTTGATATAATGTAATATTATTTAGTTAATAAAAATGAGTGTTCACTATTGGCCTTATCTTTGTGGTGCTAAGTTATAATGTTTAAATTTTCTAACATCACAACAAAGCCCACAGACCATTTAGACAACCCATGTAGTTGGACCGCGTTCACGCCTTGTAAACCTGTGGCCACAGTGGTTGATCGAATAGGAAACAGATTCTTATGTTGAGCAATTAAGCGTAATGCAGTCTCATGTATTAAAGCTTAGATGCCTAGTCCAGGATGAGAACCGACACTAAAATTTCATACTCTAACCTAAAGTTGGGAGATGGGAGACAGAAGGACCGTACCTTCAAAGAATTCGGAAGCTTAAATGCTCACACATGTATTCACCTAATTTCTACTGCCATGAACCATTGCAAGTTGGCCACCCATTGTAACGGGTCTTCTTGATCAATGGGTGATCAAGGATGATTAATTAGATTACATTTAGTTAATCATCTGTATTCACACTAGCCCATGTTTAGGTAGGGTGAACCTAAAGAATCACACATAAATCACCTAGGAAGAACAATGAATTAATTAGAAATTAATTCCAAAAGGTGTAAATAATTGCATTATCTATTGTGGGATGATCCATTGGATGAATAGTCTAAGATTAAAGTAATCAGATTAATTTAATTGAGCATGTCTTAATTAACTAATAAAATGAATTTATTAATTAAGAGACATTTTGGGCTTGTGTCTTTAATTGGATTAAATGACATTGGGCTGAATTTAGTTTGAATTTTATTAAATTGGATTTAATCAAACTCGTTGGGCCTTGAATTTATTTTAATTTAATTAAAAGAAATTTGGTCCACTAGTCTTCTATGATTTGTCTCTATCTTTATTTTCATATTACATCGAACGCCTGAGAACACCAAAGGAACACCCCTTAGTTGGACCGTTTAATTTTTTTTATGTATGAGTTTTACATTTTACTCTCTCGCTTGCTTCCGCTAGCGCGTTCTTGGGCCGATCAACTATCCCTTCAACCACACCGTGGAAGATGGATCTAACGCTCTTGCTACAAAGAATTAGATCTGATGGAAAGAAATTGAATCGTTTTGCACTATGGATTAGTGTAAATGATTTCTTCTCATTCTCAACTTGAACCTCATTCAAGGAGGACTCGAAATCCATGGAGAAAAGGAGAAAAATTCATGGCTTTCAGCCACAAAGAGAAAGGAGCTTGATTTGGAGAGAGAAAAAGAACTTTTTGACATAGTGTTGCAGTGTGTTTAAAAGGCCTAGTTTTTTAAACTCCACACACTTAATACATAGATTGGGCTTGTTTTAATTTGTCCAATAAATTAAATCAAATCCAATAATAATCTATTGGGCTTATTATTTAATTCAATTAAATATAAAACCTAATAGAAATCTCATGTGAATATTTAATCCAATTAAATATATACAAGCACAAATATGCATAATTAGTAAATCTAATTTATTAATCAAGCCCAAATAATTAATTAGTCATATTAATTAACTTAAGTCTATCTTCATTAATTAATGAATCCAATCCATTAATTAAACAAGTCCATGTGCTAATTAATTAATGAATCCAGTCTATAAATTAATTAGCTCAAGCCTATTTTAAATTAATCTAATTAATTTAAAAGGCTAAGTCCAGAATTTAATTAATCCAATTATTGGGCTATCCATCCAATGGATTATCCCTAATAAATGATTTCATCATTTATTTTTCTCCATGACTGTCTTGTTTCTTGAGGACACGTTGAATCTTGAAAAGTCCACTAATGCAGTTCTTTTGCCTACCAGATTGTTGTAGTGCTCATTTTGGTTGGATCTTCAAGCATTCTGGAGGTTTGTGTTCCTAATTTACCTGTTGTTATTTTTGTTTCAGGTATGTTGAGTGTTTCTAGATGCAGAGAGAAAAGCGACATGTTTTTTGAAAAAAAATTTTGTGTCAGACATCGTTTTGGACACGATTTTGTTCATTGTCAAGCTTATTTAACTTCACCGGCTTTTTCATTTTAAAAAATGTTGATTGTCATTTTCGTGTTGAATTTCTCCATTTCACTTTCCTGTTTGTTAGCCTAGGGTATGGAATTGGGCGTCGGTTCCCATCTTGGACTAGGCAACTATACTTATAACTTGAGTCCTTGTTTATCCTACTAATTGAACACAGAAATCTATCCCATTCATTTAGCTATTGTGGCCATAGATTTTAAGGCATAAACGGGTCTGAAAACTTATAGGAGATACTACTATCACAGTACTCATAGGGTGGATTCTATCTTGAAATTCACCATCCCGCTATATGCTTCGACTACATTGAAAAAGGCTTATGATGACTATACCTTATGACACAGTTACCGCTTGCCATATCCAAGATACAATCTTCGTATGCACACAACTGCCATGATTACTCCAGTCCGAGGACTAATCTCATACGATCATATCAAGAATCCCAACTACACCGACTAATCCTAAAAAGGCTTCTATATGATGTTTTCTAGGAATCAATTTAGTTAGTTGACTATCTCGCCAACTAACCTACTAAAACAGCATAGATAACCTACGTCTCATACCGATGAAATCCTACTGCAATACTTAATGTAAGCCTTTATAGGAACCTCGATACCTTGTCTCGATGTCCTCAATTTGGAACAATTTAAATCGAGCCTCAGAAGTTCATTTCATAGCTGGCAAACCTATCCACAACCTAACTCCATGGGTTTAACCTTTCTGTATGTGGGCATTTTGTTGTGATAAAACCCCGTTCCACGTAAGTTGTAAGCACAACAAAAAACGATGCTAGCTTAATGAATTCTTATCGTATTTGTCAATTTAATATTATTTGATAAAGATTGGTGAATGAAAAACAACCATTCTAATTGACTTTTGGGATTACCCTCGATTTAGAGAATCAGGGCTATATCTTGGATAAGTCGCTCCTAACGGCCTTGCTAGAAGGATCCTTGCCTGAAGAACGTGTGACGTTCGAAAAGGTAACAAGTCCCCTATACAAATCATGGGGTCAAGATGCTATCTCTAGTGGAGAAGCTCAAAAATCTCAAAAGTGGGCTTGATAATAACAAATACATCGATGTGATCCTCCAGTCACTTTCTCCATCCTACAGCCTATTTATTATTAACTAGAACACAAATGGATTTGGGAATTCTACTCATGAGTTAATCAGTATGTTGGTCTAATATGAGGCAACGGTAGCCTGTGGTATTGGTAGGAAAGACATCAACCTCAAAACAGAAAGGTAAGATGGTCAGATGCTAGAAGAGGAAGAAGGAAAAAGGGAAGGTTGTCGCAGCCACTGCTAGCACTCCAAGCTCCCCTATTAGCCCAGTGGAAATTGGTGAAGGAAAAGGGAAGGTTTGTGATTCACAACGGTTGAATGCAAACGTTGTCTGTAAGAAAAATGGCATTGTAAAAGGGAGTACCCACAACTCCTATCAAAACAAATATGTTTATGATTGAAGTGAATATGCTAACTAATTCTGCTTCTTGGATATTGGATACCGGTTGTGTAGCTCACATCTACAATAACTTGCAGGTGCTAGAAAGAAGTAAAGGACTAAGTAAAGATGAGATGATCTTAAGGTTGGGCAATGGCAAGGTCGTTTCTGCGAAAGATATGGGATTTGTGAACATCGTCATTAGTGATCGTGATCGGATCGCATTAACACTCTAATTGGATTATGAAACATAAACAAAAATTGGATAATCATGATAACGGACAGATTTGGCATGCGAGGCTAGACCATATGTCTCAAGATAGGATGAGAAAGTTGGTAGACTCAAAAAGTCTATAGGTAGACGATTTGGATAACCTGCCAACTTGCTTGTCCCATCTAAAAGGCAAAATGAATAAGAAGTCTTTTGTTGGACAAAGCACGCTTGCCAGCAATCTATTAAATTTGATCCATATGGACGTCTATGGACAACTAAATACTCCGATTGGAGGTGAATACTCATACTTCATAACCTTTACCGATGATCACTCACGGTATAGCTATGTTTACCTTATGAGGTACAAGTGTAATGTTAGAATAGGTGATCAAAAAGTCAATTGAATTGGCCTTTATGTAATCTGTTCTGATAATTTCAATGTAATTGTAACATTGTTTATGAATAAAGTGAGTATTCATTATTTGGCAATTGTATTTGTTATGCTCAATGATTATGTTTATATGCTTAACATCACAACAAAGCCCACAAACCAAATTGTACAACCTATGTAGTTGGGCAGTGCATTAGATGATGGCCATGAAACCAACTTTTAATGGTTAGGTTTGAAATGTTCCAAGTCGAGGACCTCGAAAATGGGCATTGAGAGTCCTATTGAGACTTCCACTAAAGTTACATACATTGGATGAGTGTCGTGTTTCATTGGACGTGTATGCAATTTTAGTGGGTGGTTGACAAGGTTGTCAAGCCGACTGAACTGATTAGTGGAAAGTCATCACATGGAAGCCTTGGAGGCTAGGTCGGTATGACTAGATCTTCCTGGCTCTGATAGTATGGGATTAGTCCTTGAACTTCAGGAACCATGGCAATTGCATGCATATGATGGTTGTATCTTGGATTTGACGAAAGATGATTGTATCTTGGATATGGTCATTACAAGTTTTGTTCAGTGCAATTAGAATATGTAGTGAGGACGGTGGGTTCCAAGATAGAATCCGTCATATGTCAGTATATGACAGTCGAGTCTCTTATGTGCTTTGAGATGGTTCTAAAAGAATCAATATGGCCCTGAAACACGAAAAAAGCGTGAAATAAAAATTATGATTAAAACGGTTTAAAAGGGTGTTCCCTTAGAAATATTTGGGCGTTCAGTGTTTCTCAAAAGCATAATAATAAATAAATAAACATGCTAGATAAGTGGCTAGAGGATGAAACAAAAAGCATACAAACAAAATATGAAACTTTACCTTTCGTTTATATAGTTGAGCAGCAACGTGCGTTGTTTCCTTTACGTTCTCCCGTTCACTTTACGATCCAAATTAAAACCCCTCTAATTTTTTCACACCATACTAAAACATAGATATAGTTCTTTTCTATTACTAGATGGAATAAAGAACAAGAAGAGAAACAACTCCAAACTAACAGTATTGATTAGGGCTTTTTAGAATGTTTTAAGTTCTAAATTGAATCTAATTCATAGAACAAAAAAGGAGAACATTTTTGGAGAGAAAGGAGAGCAAATTTCGTAGCTTAGGTGATGGTTCTACATGATATGTGTATAGTTTTGTATATTACGTACAATTGAATTCAAAATTCAGTAACTACCAAGTTTGCCTCCAAGGCATTGATACACACATGCATATAACCTCCAACCATAATGAAATAACCACTCCATTATTTTCATCATGGTGAGGAGTTTGAATTCCTTCTTAACTGGCTACAACCTCCTCAAACGGGATTGGACTTCAAATATGCACCGGGCTTGATTTAATCAAATTAAATCAAGCCCAACCAGAGTCCATTGGACAATAATTAATTAAATTAATTTTAGCTCAACTAAGTTCAAAGATTCATTTAATCATAATTAAATAAATCAAAGCCCAAATACTAATTAATTGATCCAATCAATTAATTAAGCCAAACCTTATAAATTAATTGGGCGTCGGTTCCCATCCTGAACCAAATAGCTATGCTTAGTACTTGAGAGGCGTTTACTCTATTGATCGACAGAGGAAATCATTTCCTATTCGACCAATCGTTACGGCCATAGACTTAGAGAGTCTAAACTATCTCAAAGCACATAGGAGATATATCCATCATATACTGATAGGGGACTGATTGTGATGCCCCAAATATTATAATATATAATTGTACGATTAATTGGTAAACTCTTATGAAACTTAGTGATTAGTAAATAAATTATAGGTCATAATTGAAATATAATAAAATTTGAACGAATTAAATTGGAGTTCGTTATAATATTAGGGGGCAACTTATATTAATCAAGAAACTAACCGTAATAAGATTTACAAGTTTGTGTAAAAGGAAAACAAACTTCCTTTAATAATACCGTCCAAAACGGCTAAATTTTGAATGTTCTCAGAATTCGACGAAACTTGACCCAAACGTTGGTCTACACCCAATAATTTGTGTATTAAATTTGCTAAGCGTAATAATAACTACATGTGTGTGTAAAAGGAAAAAAAACTTTCTTAAATAAAACCGTCCAAAATAGCTAAATTTGGAACGTTCTCAGAATTCGATCAAACTTGACCAAAACGTTGGTCTGAACATAAGAATTTGTGTGGTAAATTTGCTAAGCATAATAATAACTACAAGGTTGTATGAAATAGAAACAAACTTGCTTTAATAAAATCGTGCAAGATAGCTAAATTTAGAATATTCTCAAAATTCGATGAAACTTCACCCAAACGTTGGTTTGGACATAAGCATTTGTGTGGTGATTTTTCTAAGCTTAAATTATAATAACTACAAGTTTTTATAAAATGGAAACAAACTTGCTGTAATAAAACCATGCAAAACTGCTAAATTTTGAACGTTCTCAAATTTCGACGAAACTTGACCCAAACGTTGGTCTTGACATAATAATTTGTATGGTAAATTTGCTAAGCATAATAATAAGTTCATGTTTGTATAAAAAGGAGACAAACTTGCTTTAATAAACCGTGCAAAACAGCTTAATTTTGAACTTTCTCAGAATTCGACGAAACTTGACCCAAACGTTGGTCTAGACCCAAGAACTTGTGTGCTGAATTTTTCTAACCGTAATAATAACTACTAGTTTGTGTAAAAGGAAAACAAACTTGCTTTAATAAAACCGTCCAAAATAGTTAAATTTTGAACGTTCTCAGAATTCGACCAAACTTGACCAAAACGTTGGTCTGCACATAAGAATTTCTGTCGTAAATTTGCTAAGCGTACTAATAATTACATATTTGTATAAAAAGGAAACAAACTTGCTTTAACAATTATCGATTAAGTAGAAAAAATTGTTGTTAACTCAAGGTAAATAAATAGTTAGTATTATCTACATATGTTCCATTTATTTATGGTATTACTTCTATACAAATCTATAATTCATGCTGAAGTTGATTTATCTAAAATATATGAGTGATGGATGATTTACTTTGATTGACGATATTATGTACGTAGAATGAGAAAGTACATTGAAATATTATTTTGTTGTTTGATGTGTTGTGAGTGTCTGAGAATGAGAATATATTGATATATTATTTTGCGTTACTAGTTGCTTACAAGAATGGTAATATGTGAAAATGAGGGAGTGGTGGAAATTGAATATAATTGTGGTGTGAATACCCTTTGATGTGTTGAAAAGCCTGTAAGGCAAAATGAAATGAAAAGAGCTATGATGCGATATGAGAACGAAATGAAATGAAATGAGCTTTGATGTAATATGAAAAGAGCTATGATGCGATATAAAAGAGCTATGATGAAATAAAAGAGCTATGATGCGAAATGAAAGAGTAATGATGTAAATTGAAAGAGCTTTGATGCAAAATGAGATTAATGAGTCGGCTGTCAAGGGGATTTACTTGAATTTATACAACGGTGAGACTGAGTTGATGGAAAAAACACGATATCACCTTCTGGTAAGCAAACTAAAAGAAAGGGAGTTTAATTGGTTGTTTTATTGTGAGTTAGTTAATGTGGTGCGATAAAGCTCATTATGTTGAAATTAAATTGACTGTATTCCATGCCTGTATCCTACTTATCTCCCAAGCAACTGGTGCTCCCCTAGGGTTCGAGATAAAATTCCTGCAAAGTCAATGAATTTTTTAATGACCGCTGCTGTTAGTGGGAAAATTTAGAGCCAAAAGCACACCAACTCCTGAATAACTGAGTGAATGAGTTCTAGTCAGCATGCGAATGATAGGGATTTAGTCGTCCATTGGGATATGCATTTGGCAATCTGGTCCTGAATCGGTGAATAGTTGGTTATTGAAAGCCGCTGCGCCACTAGGGCAATGCCAAGGTACCGGACAGGTATCTCTCCTCTCACAAACTCTGTCCGAGCAAGAATCCTGTCAAGCTCGTCATCTTGGATGCCTGCTGTAAATATGCATGATTTGGAAGTATTGATGGTGAGGGCGGAGGAGTCCCTGAAGTCTTGGAGGCATTCCATCAAGATGTAAATAGATGGAAGGTCATCTCAGGAGAAAAGCATAAGATCAACGACAAAGAGGAGGTGTGTGATCTTCAACTTCTCACCTTTGGGATGGAAGTTAACGTAAAAAATGGATATTTTCCTCTTGATCAGCCGTGAAAAATACTCCATAACAAGACGGAAGAGGGCCAGTGACATTGGGTCTCCTTGCCTTAGACCTTTCTTCCTCGAAAAAAATCCATGGAGGGCCGTTTAAAGCCACTAAAATGGAGGAAGTTGAGATGCATTCCATAATCCATGATATAAAAAAGTTGAGATGCATTCCATAATCCGTTCAAAGCCACAAAGCACCGATAATAATTCGCCAAGCCGAGAAATGACCGCAAGTCATGAACATCGATCGGCGGTCGCCAATCATCAATAGTCTGCACTTTCTTGGGGTCCATCCTAATACGCCTATCTCCATAATGTGCCCCAAGAAACAGATAGTTTCCTGAGCAAACGAGCACTTCGACACCTTCACATGTAGCTTGTGCTCATGGAGTCTCATCAAAACCTGCCACAAATGGTTTACGTGCTCTGCCAAAGTTCTGCTATAGACCACAATGTCGTCCAAGTAGACTATAAATCCATCAAGAAAACCATGGAATACCTGGTTCATGAGGGTGCTGAAGGTTGCAGGAGCAATCATCAGGCTGAAAGGCATGACAAGAACTCGAAAGCTCCATACCTTTTGACAACTTTCGTCTTCGCCTCGTCGATCTCCTTGATTCGGACCTGCCGGTATTGCCCTCAAGTCTACCTTTGTAATATAGTTCGCCCGACTTAAATGGTTGAAGCAATCTGCCACCAACAGTATAGGATACTTGTTCTTCACAGTAATCTTATTTAGTGTTCGATAGTCACAACACAAGCATAGGAGTCGTCTACCATCTTCTGAAACAGGACCGGCGCTCCATACGACGACTTAATAGATTTGATGATTCCTTTCTTCAGCATATCCTTCAACTGCTTCCTAAGCTCAGGTTGCGACATCCGGTACGGTGCCCTAGCGGGAGG
>NW_011628061.1:399312-403049 GCF_000512975.1 Sesamum indicum | reverse complement strand
AGGGAGTAAATATGGGTATTTTTCTCTCATTTCCTCTGCATCATTTCAACAAACTGTTACGTAAAGGGGTTTGTTTCTAGTTGTGAGGCATTTTTATTTTGGAATTCTAACCCCTGATATTCTGATCCTGAATCATGACCCTGCACACACTCTAATGACTCAGTTGGGCCAGCAGCGTTTTCCCTTGACCCTTCCATCCTATATGAAATACACACATGTGAGTAGATTCCTAGCATATACATCTTACGTATAATATTACATTTCGTCTACTATCCCAAGGAAATCTAATCCCTGCTCTGATACCACCTAATGTAGCACCCCCTTTGCTACAAGGGCTATACCTACCCTAAACGTCATACTTATTGTAATCCCTGTGTTTATACATATAAATGCACATAATAATTTAATCCATGTGTATACGTAACTCCAACGTGATAATAGGTATTATCAACCCACAACATTATATATATATACATATCACACACCACAAGGTGATTCGTCACAAGTAATCTGTACGCTTATATTCTCTCTGTACAAACAAAATGTGCTTTGTAATCTAACTGACAAAGAGGAGAAAACTGCATACTTGCCCGACCTGCCTGGGTATAGCGCGTGGACCTATTTTTCAACAGTCAGACACCTCAAAGTCTATTCCTGAAAGAAAATGTCAGCAAGGGAATGAGCCTGCCACTCAGTAAGCAAATAACCAGTCCTATCTATATATGCATGTCAACCATAGCCCAAACAAGATAAACAAGCAACACGAATGGAATACAATCAATTTAATTCCAACATAATCAACTTTATTACACCACATGACTATCTCATAATAAGACAATCAATCCAAACTCTCTTTTTCCTAGTTTGCTTACCAGAAGGTGATATCGTGTTTTTCCCGCCAACTCGATCTCACCGTTATATAAATTTAAGTGAATCCCCTTGACAGCCGGCTCATCAGTCTCATTTCGCATCATAGCTCTTTCAATTCGCATCATAGCTCTTTTATTTCGCATCATAGCTCTTTTCACATCACATCTTTTTCATATCGCATCAAAGCTCTTTTCATTTCATTTCTTTCTCATATCGCATCAAAGCTCTTTTCATTTCATTTCGCCTTATAGGCTTTTCAACACGTCAAGGGGTATTCACGCCACAATTACATTAAATTTCCACCACTCCATCATTTCCACATATCACCATTCTTGTAAGCAACTAGTAACATAAAATAATATATCATTATACTTTAATTTTCAGACACCCACAACACAACATACAACAAACATGATATTTCAACGTGTCTTCGCATTCCACGTACACAGTAACGTCAATCAAATTGAATCTTTCACCACGCATATATTTTCAGATAAAACAATATCAGCATTAACCACAAAGTCATATAATAGTAATACCACAAATAAAAAGAACATATATAGATAATACTAATTATTTACTTACCTCGACCTTACAACGTTTCTTTCTACTCTGTCACTAATTGTCAGTCCTTTTACTTCACCCCCGTATCCTATAATGAGTTATACCACACACCATTAATATATCGAGAATATCGTAATTTCTTTAAAATATAATATTGAATATCATTTGTATAATTTCCAATAATTCTTTAATATTCCATTTCTATCGAAATACAAATCTTCGTTTTTCCTCTTTATTAACATACCATTTATTAAATATAATTTTCAGAATATTTCTATGAATTTTCTATCAATTTCTCGCTAATATATATATATATATCATGAGAGAGAGGAGAGAGATGTGGGGTGGCGGTGGCCCCCACCCTCATCCTTTTCCTCTTTTCTCACCATATAATATATGTATTATTATATGTATATATTTATGTATTATATATATAATATTATTATTAATTTATTTATTTAATTAAACTTTTCTCAAATACCCATTACGTCCTTTCTAAATTTCTTAATTAATATAAGTTGTCCCAAATATTATAACGAACTCCAATTTAATTCATTCAAGTGTTATTATATTCCAATTATGGCCCATAATTTATTTACTAATTAACTAAATTTCATAAAAATTTACCAATTAATCCCCCAATTATATATTATGATTTTTGGGCCGTTACAATTCTCCCCTCCTAATAAAAATTTTGTACTCGAAATTTAACTAACTTACCGGCTCAGGGAGTAAATATGGGTATTTTTCTCTCATGTCCTCTGCATCATTTCAACAAACTGTTACGTAAAGGGGTTCGTTTCTAGTTGTGAGGCATTTTTATTTTGGAATTCTAACCCCTGATGTTCTGATCCTGAATCATGACCCTCCACACACTCTAATGACTCAGTTGGGCCAGCAGCGTTTTCCCTTGACCCTTCCATCCTATATGAAATATACACATGTGAGTAGATTCCTAGCATATACATCTTACGTATAATATTACATTTCGTCTACTATCCCAAGGAAATCTAATCCCTGCTTTGATACCACCTAATGTAGCACCTCCTTTGCTACAAGGGCTATACCTACCCTAAACGTCATACTTATTGTAATCCATGTGTTTATATATATAAATGCACATAATAATTTAATCCATGTGTATACGTAACCCCAACGTGATAATAGGTATTATCAACCCACAACATTATATACATATACATATCACACACCACAAGGTGATTCGTCACAAGTAATCTGTATGCTTATATTCTCTCTGTACAAATGAAATGTGCTTTGTAATCTAACTGACAAAGAGGAGAAAACTGCATACTGGCCCGACCTGCCTTGGTATAGCGCGTGGACCTATTCTTCAACAGTCAGACACCTCAAAGTCTATTCCTGAAAGAAAATGTCAGCAGGGGAATGAGCCTGACACTCAGTAAGCAAATAACCAGTCCTATCTATATATGCATGTCAACCATAGCCCAAACAAGATAAACAAGCAACACGAATGGAATACAATCAATTTAATTCCAACATAATCAACTTTATTACACCACATGACTGTCTCATAATAAGACAACCAACAAAACTCCATTTTTCCCTAATTTGCTTACCAGAAGGTGATATTGTGTTTTTCCCACCAACTCAATCTCACCGTTATATAAATTTAAGTGAATCCCCTTGACAGCCGGCTCATCAATCTCATTTCGCATCATAGCTCTTTCAATTCGCATCATAGCTCTTTTATTTCGTATCATAGCTCTTTTCACATCACATCTTTTTCATATCGCATCAAAGCTCTTTTCATTTCATTTCTTTCTCATATCGCATCAAAGCTCTTTTCATTTCATTTCGCCTTATAGGCTTTTCAACACGTCAAGGGGTATTCACGCCACAATTACATTCAATTTCCACCACTCCCTCATTTCCACATATCACCATTCTTGTAAGCAACTAGTAACATAAAATAATATATCATTATACTCTCATTTTCAGACACCCACAACACAACATACAACAAACATGATATTTCAACGTGTCTTCGTATTCCACGTACACAGTATCGTCAATCAAATTGAATCATTCACCACGCATATATTTTCAGATAAAACAATATCAGCATGAACCACAAAGTCATATAATAGTAATACCACAAATAAAAAGAACATATATAGATAATACTAATTATTTACTTACCTCAACCTCACAACGTTTCTTTCTACTCAATCGCTAATTGTCAGTCCTTTCACCTCACCCCCGTATCCTATAATGAGTTATATCATACACAATTAATATATCGAGAATATCGTAATTTCTTT
>NW_011628061.1:394778-398960 GCF_000512975.1 Sesamum indicum | reverse complement strand
ATATATATATATATATCATGAGAGAGAGGAGAGAGATGTGGGGTGGCGGTGGCCCCCACCCTCATCCTTTTCCTCTTTTCTCACCATATAATATATGTATTATTATATGTATATATTTATGTATTATATATATAATAATCTTATTAATTTATATATTTAATTAAACTTTTCTCAAATACCCATTACGTCCTTTCTAAATTTCTTAATTAATATAAGTTGTCCCAAATATTATAACGAACTCCAATTTAATTCATTCAAGTGTTATTATATTCCAATTATGGCCCATAATTTATTTACTAATTAACTAAATTTCATAAAAATTTATCAATTAATCCCCCAATTATATATTATAATTTTTGGGCCTGCTTCGGCAGGGTCAGTTGTACCGGCAAATACCTTCGCTCCCTGTCTCCTCACTATTTCATAATTTTTATCAATAACTGCATCATGTGGTTTGGGTTGTGGCGATGGAGCCATCTTCTGCATCATCTCCAGAAACTGTTGCATAAAAGGATTCATTTCCGGTTGTGGGGCATTTCTATTTTGGGATTCTAACCCCTGATGTTCTGATCCTGAATCATGACCCTGCAAACACTCTAATGACTCAGTTGGGCCAGCAGCGTTTTCCCTTGACCCTTCCATCCTATATGAAATACACACATGTGAGTAGATTCCTAGCATATACATCTTATGTATAATATTACATTTCGTCTACTATCCCAAAGAAATCTAATCCCTGCTCTGATACCACCTAATGTAGCACCCCCTTTGCTACAAGGGCTATACCTACCCTAAACGTCATACTTATTGTAATCCCTGTGTTTATATATATAAATGCACATAATAATTTAATCCATATGTATACGTAACCCCAACGTGATAATAGGTATTATCAACCCACAACATTATATATATACATATCACACACCACAAGGTGATTCGTCACAAGTAATCTGTATGCTTATATTCTCTCTGTACAAACAAAATGTGCTTTGTACTCTAACTGACAAAGAGGAGAAAACTGCATACTGGCCCGACCTGCCTGGGTATAGCGCGTGGACCTATTCTTCAACAGTCAGACATCTCAAAGTCTATTCCTGAAAGAAAATGTCAGCAGGGGAATGAGTCTGCCACTCAGTAAGCAAATAACCAGTCCTATCTATATATGCATGTCAACCATCGCCCAAACAAGATAAACAAGCAACACGAATGGAATACAATCAATTTAATTCCAACATAATCAACTTTATTACACCACATGACTGTCTCATAATAAGACAACCAACAAAACTCCATTTTTCCCTAGTTTGCTTACCAGAAGGTGATATTGTGTTTTTCCCACCAACTCAATCTCACCGTTATATAAATTTAAGTGAATCCCCTTGACAGCCGGCTCATCAATCTCATTTCGCATCATAGCTCTTTCAATTCGCATCATAGCTCTTTTATTTCGTATCATAGCTCTTTTCACATCACATCTTTTTGATATCGCATCAAAGCTCTTTTCATTTCATTTCTTTCTCATATAGCATCAAAGCTCTTTTCATTTCATTTCGCCTTATAGGCTTTTCAACACGTCAAGGGGTATTCACGCCACAATTACATTCAATTTCCACCACTCCCTCATTTCCACATATCACCATTCTTGTAAGCAACTAGTAACATAAAATAATATATCATTATACTCTCATTTTCAGACACCCACAACACAACATACAACAAACATGATATTTCAACGTGTCTTCGCATTCCACGTACACAGTATCGTCAATCAAATTGAATCATTCACCTATATTTTCAGATAAATCCACGTCAACACGAACCACAAATTCATATAACAATAAAACCACAAATACAGAAAGCATATATAGATAATACTAATTATTTACTTACCTCGACCTTACAACGTTTCTTTCTACTCTGTCACTAATTGTCAGTCCTTTTACTTCACCCCCGTATCCTATAATGAGCTATACCACATACAATTAATATATCGAGAATATCGTAATTTCTTTTAAATATAATATTAAATATTATTCGTACAATTTCTAATAATTCTTCAATATTTCATTTCTATCGAAGTACAAATCTTCGTTAATCCTCTTTATTAACATACCATTTATTAAATATAATTTTTGGAAAATTTCTATGAATTTTCTATCAATTTCTCCCTACTATACAATTTAATTAAGCAATAATACATAGAATTACATATTTGGTTAGTCATTCCGATGGAATTGTGTAAATTAGCTATAATAATAATTAAAGCTAACAAATCTAATATTTTAATTACCCAATTATATTATTTTTATAGCAAATGTGATATTTAATACGATACTAATTTAAATAGCCAAAATCATAAAATACTCTGATTAAATAGTACATCGTTTAATATAAACTATATTTAATAAAAAGACTAATTAAATAATGTAATTATATGAATAATAAAAATTAAAACATAAATTACCTGTTTCCTCCTTCGCCCGCGAGGAATTGCAAATTTCTGAAGCAGTAACTTTAATATATAAAGTATATCTTACATATATATATATATATATCATGAGAGAGAGGAGAGAGATGTGGGGTGGCGGTGGCCCCCACCCTCATCCTTTTCCTCTTTTCTCACCATATAATATATGTATTATTATATGTATATATTTATGTATTATATATATAATATTATTATTAATTTATTTATTTAATTAAACTTTTCTCAAATATCCATTACGTCCTTTCTAAATTTCTTAATTAATATAAGTTGTCCCAAATATTATAACGGACTCCAATTTAATTCATTCAAGTGTTATTATATTCCAATTATGGCTCATAATTTATTTACTAATTAACTAAATTTCATAAAAATTTATCAATTAATCCCCCAATTATATATTATAATTTTTGGGCCGTTACAATTCTCCCCTCCTAATAAAAATTTCGTCCTCGAAATTTAACTAACTTACTGGCTCAGGGAGTAAATATGGGTATTTTTCTCTCATGTCCTCTGCATCATTTCAACAAACTGTTACATAAAGGGGTTCGTTTCTAGTTGTGAGGCATTTTTATTTTGGAATTCTAACCCCTGATGTTCTGATCCTGAATCATGACCCTGCACACACTCTAATGACTCAATTGGGCCAGCAGTCCCTTGACCTGACCCTTCCATCCTATATGAAATACACACACGTGAGTAGATTCCTAGCATATACATCTTACGTATAAAATTACATTTCGTCTACTATCCCAAGGAAATCTAATCCCTGCTCTGATACCACCTAATGTAGCACCCCCTTTGCTACAAGGGCTATACCTACCCTAAACGTCATACTTATTGTAATCCCTGTGTTTATATATATAAATGCACATAATAATTTAATCTTTGTGTATACGTAACCCCAACGTCATAATAGGTATTATTAACCCACAACATTATATATATATACATATCACACACCACAAGGTGATTCGTCACAAGTAATCTGTACGCTTCACAAGGTGATTCGTCACAAGTAATCTGTACGCTTATATTCTCTCTGTACAAACAAAATGTGCTTTGTACTGTAACTGACAAAGAGGAGAAAACTGCATACTGGCCCGACCTGCCTGGGTATAGCGCGTGGACCAATTCTTCAACAGTCAGACACCTCAAAGTCTATTCCTGAAAGAAAATGTCAGCAGGGGAATGAGCCTGCCACTAAGTAAGCAAATAACCAGTCCTATCTATATATGCATGTCAACCATAGCCCAAACAAGATAAACAAGCAACACGAATGGAATACAATCAATTTAATTCCAGCATAATCAACTTTATTACACCACATGACTGTCTCATAATGAGACAACTAACCAAACTCCATTTTTTCTAGTTTGCTTACCAGAAGGTGATATTGTGTTTTTCCCACCAACTCAATCTCACCGTTATATAAATTTAAGTGAATCCCCTTGACAGCCGGCTCATCAATCTCATTTCGCATCATAGCTCTTTCAATTCGCATCATAGCTCTTTTATTTCGCATCATAGCTCTTTTCACATCACATCTTTTTCATATCGCATCAAAGCTCTTTTCATTTCATTTCGCCTTATAGGCTTTTCAACACGTCAAGGGGTATTCACACCACAATTATATTCAATTTCCACCACTCCCTCATTTCCACATATCACCATTCTTGTAAGCAACTAGTAAC
>NW_011628061.1:321077-394421 GCF_000512975.1 Sesamum indicum | reverse complement strand
TACATCGCTTAATATAAACTATATTTAATAAAAAGACTAATTAAATAATGTAATTATATGAATTAATAAAAATTAAAACATAAATTACCTGTTTCCTCCTTCGCCCGCGAGGAATTGCAAATTTCTGAAGCAGTAACTTTAATATATAAAGTATATCTTACATATATATATATATATATATCATGAGAGAGAGGAGAGAGATGTGGGGTGGCGGTGGCCCCCACCCTCATCCTTTTCCTCTTTTCTCACCATATAATATATGTATTATTATATGTATATATTTATGTATTATATATATAATATTCTTATTAATTTATTTATTTAATTAAACTTTTCTCAAATACCCATTACGTCCTTTCTAAATTTCTTTATTAATATAAGTTGTCCCAAATATTATAACGAACTCCAATTTAATTAATTCAAGTGTTATTATATTCCAATTATGGCCCATAATTTATTTACTAATTAACTAAATTTCATCATTTATCAATTAATCCCCCAATTATATATTATAATTTTTGGGCCGTTACAATTCTCCCCTCCTAATAAAAATTTCGTCCTCGAAATTTAACTAACTTACCGGCTCAGGGAGTAAATATGGGTATTTTGCTCTCATGTCCTCTGCATCATTTCAACAAACTGTTACATAAAGGGGTTCGTTTCTATTTTTGAGGCATTTTTATTTTGGAATTCTAACCCCTGATGTTCTGATCCTGAATCATGACCCTGCACACACTCTAATGACTCAGTTGGGCCAGCAGCGTTTTCCCTTGACCCTTCCATCCTATATGAAATACACACATGTGAGTAGATTCCTAGCATATACATCTTACGTATAATATTACATTTCGTCTACTATCCCAAGGAAATCTAATCCCTGCTTTGATACCACCTAATGTAGCACCCCCTTTGCTACAAGGGCTATACCTACCCTAAACGTCATACTTATTGTAATCCCTGTATTTATATATATAAATGCAAATAATAATTTAATCCATGTGTATACGTAACCCCAACGTCATAATAGGTATTATCAACCCACAACATTATATATATATACATATCACACACCACAAGGTGATTCGTCACAAGTAATCTGTACGCTTATATTCTCTCTGTACAAACAAAATGTGCTTTGTACTCTAACTGACAAAGAGGAGAAAACTGCATACTGGCCCGACCTGCCTGGGTATAGCGCGTGGACCTATTCTTCAACAGTCAGACACCTCAAACTCTATTACTGAAAGAAAATGTCAGCAGAGGAATGAGTCTGCCACTCAGTAAGCAAATAACCAGTCCTATCTATATATGCATGTCAACCATAGCCCAAACAAGATAAACAAGCAACACGAATGGAATACAATCAATTTAGTTCCAACATAATCAACTTTATTACACCACATGACTGTCTCATAATAAGACAACCAACAAAACTTTTCCCTAGTCTAGTTTGCTTACCAGAAGGTGATATTGTGTTTTTCCCACCAACTCAATCTCACCGTTATATAAATTTAAGTGAATCCCCTTGACAGCCGGCTCATCAATCTCATTTCGCATCATAGCTCTTTCAATTCGCATCATAGCTCTTTTATTTCGCATCATAGCTCTTTTCACATCACATCTTTTTCATATCGCATCAAAGCTCTTTTCATTTCATTTCGCCTTATAGGCTTTTCAACACGGGGTGGGGTATTCACGCCACAATTACATTCAATTTCCCCCACTCCCTCATTTCCACATATCACCATTCTTGTAAGCAACTAGTAACATAAAATAATATATCATTATACTCTCATTTTCAGACACCCACAATACACCATACAACAAACATGATATTTCAACGTGTCTTCGCATTCCATGTACACAGTATCGTCAATCAAATTGAATCATTCACCACGCATATATTTTCAGATAAAACAATATCACCAAAGATACCTCTGTCATATACTAACATGGCACGGATCCTCTTCTTGGAATTCACCGTCCTAGCTACATACTTCGACTGCACTGGTTAAGACTTATGATCATTATGTCTGTGACATAGTCACCTCTCGCACAGACCCCGGATATAATCATCATATGCACGTGACTGCCGTGATTCCTCATGTCTGAGGACTACTCCCGCACTATCCGAGCCGAGGATTCGAGTCATACCGACCAAACCTCCAAGGCTTCCATATGACCACCCCGCGAGTCAGTTCAGTGAATTCGGCACTTAGCCAATCGACCCATTAAGGTTGCATAAATGTTTAACGTATGTTATCGATGAAACACGGCACTCATCAAATGAATGCGACTCTTAATGCAAGTCTCCATAGGACACTCGATGCTCATTCTCGAGGTCCTCGACTTGGAACATTTCATTCTCAAACCTTGGCAGTTGGTTTTAGGACTGCCATCCAATGCGTAGTCCAACTGTTGCATGGTTGTTAAAATGGTCTGTGGGCTTTGTTGTGATGCTTAAAAGAAATGCAAACATATATGTAATGAGCATAATAAATGAAATGCCAATAGCGAATACTTATTTTATTCACTGAACAGTATTACGTAGAATCGAGTTATTATCAGAATGGATTACAAGTATGCCAATCTAATATTTGTTGTTTGCCATTTGCCAATCTTTATCAAATAATATTAAATTGATGAATATGGTAAGTCTATCAAGTAGGCAGTGTGTTTCGTTCTGCTTACCACTGATATAGAATAGGGTTTCAATGTCACAACGAAATACCCACACACTGAAAGTGAAACTCGTGGAGTTAGGCTGCGTATAGCTGTGGCAGCTATGAACCAACTCCTAAGCGTCGGTGTGAAACATTCTAAGTCAAGGATCTCAAGATCCTGTAGAGACTTGCACTAAGTACTGCAGTGGTGTTTCGTCGGTAGGAGACATAAGTCGTTTGTGTAGTTTTAGTAGGTTAGTTGACAAGGTAGTCGGGTGGACTGAACTGATTCACTAAAATTATCATATGGAAGCCTCTTAAGGCTTGGTCGGTATGACTGAGATTCTCGATTACGATAGTACGAGATTAGTCCTCGGACATGAGGAATCACTGTAGTCACGTGCATACTAAGACCATATCTTGGATATGATGTGCGGTGGCCATGTCGTGAGGCATGGTCATTATAAGATTTATCTAGTGCAATCAATGTTGGTAGCAAGGACGGTGGATTCCAAGAGAGGATCTGTCTCTTGTTAGTATATGGCAGACAGTCTCTTATGCGCTCTAAGATGGTTTAGACTCTAAAAGTTTTTTGCCAAAGCGATTGATCGATGAGGGACAGGTTTCCTAGATCAGATCAGTAGATGAAACACGTCTCGATTATCAAGTATAGTTGCCTAGTGAAAGATGGGAACCGACGCCCAATTCCATGCTCTAAACTAAGGTCGTCAAACGGTTGACAATAGGACCGTACTCGTATGAATTCAGAGCATAAATGTTCACGTCATGTTTCACCTAGTCTATAGTGCCATGATTGTTGCTAGACGACCACCCAGGATCACAGGCTATTTCTAATTATAGGATACTCAGAGATAATTTATTAAAATTTATTTAATTAATTGTATTGTTCACACACACCCAAGTCTAGTTGAGGGTGAACCTAAAGTGTCATACCCAATCACTATAATGGGATGGAATTAATTCCAGAAGAGTCAAATTAATAAATTAATTTTTGAAGAGAATAAATGATTGGATCGTTTATTTAGTCCAATGCATCGGATGAATGACATTAAATTTAATTAATTAGATTAATTAAAATTTCAAGTTAGCCATTAAAATTAATTGAATTAATTTTATTGGGCTTGGTCCGATTTAGAAATTGGATTTATAAATTAAAAGAGAGATAATAAAGCTTGGATCCTTTATTTGGATTTAATGATATTTTAATGTTTGGGCTTATAAATTAAACTAGATTTGATTTAAAATCCATAAGACGTGGTCTTGATTTAGTTTTAATTAGTCAAGCCCGGTTCTTTAAAATGCAAGCCCTAGGCCTTGGTTAGACCATGGTTAGGTTAACTCCTTCTTGGGTGTGGTGTGGACGAATTGGTGCCTTAAAGTGAATCAAAATCAGTCACAAGGTGGCTTAAAAGTGTTAGATAATTGTTGGAGTCTTGCTAGGTCAGGACTCTTTGGTGTTGTATGACTAGGTCACATATAAAACACTTAAAATCAACCCTAGTCGTCTAAGAAGCTGCATGCAGACCTCACCCATGAAATTTTACTCTCTCCCTCTGCAAAAACTCTCTCATGATCTTACAGAAACAAAGATCAAATGTTAATCAATAATGCTATTGATTCTTGTGCTTCTGTGGTGGTTTTGCTGGCACGAAATCACGACATCCTTTTAGTGGTTGTATGTTATTTTTTGGACGATCTCCAAATCTAGATCTTTCCATAGACGGATCCGAAAATGGAAGCGGAGAGAAATCAGCGCTTTTCGCCGAACAAGAAGGACGAGGGTATATTTCATTTACTTTTATGCCTCTTGTTTTTCTTATATTTTTCTATGGTCCTTGTTTTTTATTTTACACCGAACGCTCGGTAAAAGTTCAAGGGTACACCTCATTAATGGGATTTAATTGTTTGCTTTAATCGTAATTATTTTATTTTTTGCACTTTCGCGGCGCTTCCCGGGCCGATGCACTCCCTTCAACATTAGGGACCTTCTAAATTGAAAAAGGCCTCCATTCTAATGAAATTACTATATAGGGCTTGCCATGAGACTTTCTGAAGTAGTATTATTAGAAGCTTATTGAAGAGATTGTATCATTATTTATTTGCCTAATTACCCGAGGTATCCAAGATACTTTTGTATTTATTGACAACAACAAGCATTCTTCACTAACAGAAGTTCTACTTTGTCTGCTGGGACACAGTCTGTCACTATTTCAATTTTTGTATGTGCGGCCACTGCGTACCGTAGATCATATTTTACATGAAGGGTGTGCATAAAATTCTAGAACCTACCAACACGTATAAGTATTGGCTCTCCCGCATCAGGTATAATTTTTGCTACCCAAAATCTTAACAATCATTCTCTATGAGACCTTGAGCCCCATATTAACTTGAACGTAGGAGAGCCATCATTGGAACTCATGTTGATTGGCCTTAACACTCTCTTGTTTTGCAGAATTTGGCACACCTCTAAGAGCATATTTGGAGTATTAGGAGTAGTATAGACCTTAAACATTCAATATAGTGATATACTTATAGCAGATACCTTACTAAATGTTCTACGTACAACAATATTATATATGCATATAATTTTATATAAATGTATATATATACATACACACTGACACACATATATTGCTATTTTCTGCAATTCTTTCTCTAACATATTTTATATTTATATCATATTTAAATAGAGAAATGTGTATCCAATTTTGACGTGAATAGATTATCCTTGTCATATATAATGTCATTCTTAGGGATAAGAACGTTAGACAGATAAAATTGAAAAAAAACTATCGATCATCCTCACTTATATATATATATATATATAACCAATATAAGACATATTAGAGATCGAGGTGGAAAATGCAGATGCTTATATATATATATATATAAATTTGCTTATATGTATATGGTATGTATTTTATATATACATGTGTATGTACAACAGATATAAATGTAATTTCATATTAATATTTTTACAAAAATTATATATATCAAAAAATATCTTTAAAAGAATATTTAAGAGTGATCATTCTAAAAGTGAAAATTTATATAGTTCAACAAACTTATAACATATTACTAGATAATAAAATTTACGTAATGTGATCTCAGAGTAATTTTATTCACTCAAAGTAATATATCAAACATCAAAATTTAAATTTAATGACACAATTAATTAATTTATGTACATTACTTATAGTTGAAAAGCATTACTTATAGTTCAAACATCAAAGAAATATGGTACTCAAGTAAAGAAACCTTACTTTTAGTTCAAAAGCAAGTATATTGCTTCTACCGTATTGGTGGGAATAATAGTTGAAAAAAGGTTGTAAGTTTAGCTGTTCAAAGTTGAAAGTATTTGAAGCAAAATTTAAAAGTGAGAAAAAAACAGTTGAAATTGGACTGTTTGGATAAACAACTTTACTCTTATATTTTTTTCAAATAAATTGTAGAAGTTGGAAGGGATCGCTAGTTATACATTCGGACGTAAATCAACTTAATTTTTAAATAGTTCAAAATCAAAGTTTCTAAAGCATTTTTTCAATGAATTTTCAGCAATATATTAATAAAAATTTATTTTAAGCTCTTGCAAGCACCTTATGTATATTGAGGCAATCCAATCATGAACACATACATATGCATTTTTTTCCTATATATGCATTGTTGGCAAAATTGTATTTTTAGTTAGGAATTCAATACTTTTAGTCCTCTATTTTAAATAAATATCAAAATGATCCAAAAATTCAAAATGTTGGGCATATTTAGTCCACTGCTTTATGGAATTTTCGAAAATAGTCTCAAAATGGGGAAAACTCGATACATTTAGTCCTCTACTTTATGAGATTTGTGGGAATAAATGTGTCATGTTTTTTCAATTTTGGACCATTTTGAAAATTTCGTAAAGTATATGACTAAATTTGTCGGATTTTCCAAATTTTATAAGCATTTTAAAATTTCGTAAAATAGAGAATTAAAAGTGTTGAGCTCCTATCCTATCGAACTAAAACTGTAATTTGGGCATGCACTATTTTGTAATTGAAGAAAGGAGAGACTAAAACATTCCATCATAGCATAGTTGAATTTTGTAGAAATTTCAAGTTCGAGAGAGAAGACAACATCTCCATTCTCAAATCAGTATGGAGAAGCATTAATCATCATTCATCATCAAGAAAAATACAATGGAAGCTAGTGTATAAATACAAGAGAAAGGAATCTAGCTAACAAACTACTAACTAACCAAATCTAGGAATAACAGAAAAATTCTAACAAACAGATTAATAATACAGAAAAGGACAAAAGCGCAAAACTGTACAGAAAAGATAAAAAAAGGAGGTAGCTAGCGACCTGCTGGCCGAGGTCATAAGCGACCTGAAGAGCAGCGATGCAACCTCGAGGACTTGCACATTCTTCACAACCCCCTCTCAAGCTAGAGCCGAGAAAGAGAGGCACAACTTGGGAAGGACGCGAACAAAATCTATACCAGTCAGGGATTTACTGAAGAGATCAGCGACCTGAGCAGAACCGGGAATGTGAGAGGGAGCAATGAATCTAAGTTTGAACTGATTGCAAACGAGGTGGCAGTCGATCTCCAGATGTTTGATGCTCGTGAAAAACAGGGTTGGCCATAATATCAAGGGCAGCCTTTTTGTCACACCAGAATGGGATCGGGAGCATACTAGGAATGTCGAGGTTGCGGAGTAGGAAAGAGATCGAACGGAGCTTGTTGACCGTGGAAGCCATGCTACGATACTCCAGTTCAGCAAAGGACCTGGAGACCATGGCCTGCTTCTTAGTCTCTTGGAGATGAGAGATGACCCAAGGAAGATACAAAAACCAGTGATGGAACGGCGAGAAACCAAGCACGACGCCCAGGATGCATCAAAGTAACCACAAGTTGTTCCGAGCCAGAGAAAGGGAAGAAGAGACCAGTGTGGGATGTACCTTTAAGATATCGAAGGATGTGAAGCGCAGCAAAACAGTGAGAGGTGCAAGGTGATTGTAGGAATTGACTGAGATGTTGAACAGCGAAAGAGATATCTGTAATTTGTTAGTGAGCTCAAGGTTTCACTGCATTGAAGCTTGCTTGAGTCCATATAAAGACCTCTGCAATATGCAAACATAGCTAGGGGGCACATCAGGTAAGCCCTCAGGTGGATCCATGCACACATCCTCATGCAGAAGTCCATGAAGCAAGGCATTGTTTATATCCAGTTGGAACAGGGGCCATGAGCGGGAGGCTGTCAATGATAAGAAAATTCGGACAGCAATGGATTTGGCAATAGAAGAAAAAGAATCAAGATAGTCAACTCCGTCAATCTGCTTGTAGCCTTTGGCCACAAGGCGGGCCTTGTAGCGATATAGCTATCAATCTAGGTTCAACTTTAATTTATACACCTAGTGCGACCCGATAGGTCACTTCCCTAGAGGCAATGGTGCAAGAGTCTAAGTGCTGTTAGCAGCCAAGGCCACAAGCTCCTGGTTCATGGCACCCACCCAATTCGCATCCTTGCACGCCTGAAGATAAGTCTTTGGCTCCTGTAAAATAGATAAGTTGGCAACAAAATGTATATGTGTAACACTTAAGGATGTGGAATGGCACTTAGAGTGAATTGAAGAACAATGACACACATAATCCTGAAGCCAAGATGGTTTAGAGGTGACTCTCTGCAACCTGCGAGGTTGACCAGGGGAAACAGGAGCTGTCGATGTAGGAAGTTGAGGAGCAAGGGAGATGGAGGAAGAACGAGCTCGAGTGCGACCCAAATCAGGAGTGGAGGAGGAATCCGCGTCGGGAATAGGGACAAGTAAGGATATATCGGGTAAGTCAGGAGGTTTTGATCTGAAAGGGAATGAGTGTTCATAGAAAATTACATCTCTAGAAGTGGACAATGTTTTTCTAGTGACAATATCCAAGGAAAACGAATCTAGTGGCTCACTCATCGAATTTTTTTTTGTGAGGTCGAATGTTGGTTGCATAGCACAGACACCTGAACACCTTTAGCTGAGAAAGGTCAAGGGATTTTTTATAGAGGACCTCCAATGGTGACATCCAATGAGTATCGGTGTATGTAGTCTGTTTATGATGTCGGTCGCTGTGAGGACAGATTCTTCACAGAATTGTTTGGGCAAGTGTGACATCCAAGCGAGTTACTGTGATGACATGTTTGTGCTTACGTTCTACCACCCCATTCTATTGTGGTGTGTATGGATAAGAGGTTTGATGTATTATACCATGCGACCAGAAGAGAGATTTACAATGAGAATTGACAAACTCAGTCCCATTGTCCGAACGGACGACCTGAATGGAGTTTTGGAACTGAGTTCGCACCATTACGAGGAAGTTATATAAGACTTGAGGTGTTTCTGATTTATATTTAACAAGAAAGGTCCACGTTGCTCTACTATAGTCATTCACCAGGGTGAGGAAATGATGGCAACCAGTGAGCAAGCTAATGTGATAAGGCCCCCACAAGTCAATGTGTAATAGTTTGAAAGGGGAAGATGATTTGGTAGTGCTACTAGGAAAAGGCAGTCTTTGCTGCTTTGCTAAAGGACAAATGTCGCAATCCTGATTAAAAGAAACCGAACAATGTTTGATTTCAGGAACATGGATATGTTTGATTACAAAGGGTGATGGATGACCCAACCTTTTGGGCCAACAAACGCTGTCATTATTGTGAAATACAGAGCAAGTAGTATGAACAGAACGACGAATGACATTAGGATCGAAGGAGGTCGCATCTAAGCGATATAGATTTCTAACTTGCTTGTGCACCGCTATGACATGCATAGTCTTCTGGTCCTGAAAGAGGCAATAAGATGGGTGGAAAACAACTTCGATCAGTAAAGACGAACAAATTTTGTTAACGGACAGGAGATTGAACTGAAAAGATGGCACCAAGAAAACATCTGTTAGAGGTAGATTTTTGTGAAGCACAACACTCCCTGTATGAGTGACAGATCGAGAAGTTCCATCAGGTAAGTGGACAAAGGTCGGATGAGTGTGAGGAGAGAGATTAGCAAGTGCAAGTACTGCCACATATATGATTAGTTGCCCCCATCTCTATGACCCAAGAGGACGAAGAGGTATGCGCAGAAACAGTAAGAACTTGATTTGTACCTGCAAAGTCATCAATGTGTGCCAGGTTGCCTTGTGCAGGAGGCTGCATGGTATTTCGCATCAATGCAAGCAGCTCCTGAAGTAGCTCCTCTTTCGTACTCGTCGTCTATGCCAGATCGCCCTTCTCATTTGCGACCTGGACGACAAAACCTCTGTTGCCGCTTCCCTCCTTCTTTCTTTTATCTGTGAGCTCTTTGTACAAGTCAGGTGTCCCATGCAACTTAAAACAGGTGCTCTGATTGTGCCCGGTTCGCTGACAATGGGTGCAGTACAATGATCGCTTGTCAATACCAATTTTCTTCCTCTCAGGTCGTGTTCCACCTCCTCTCAAGTCACGCTTCCTGCCTTATATGTAAGGATGTGCTTTCAACCTCAACGATCTCCATCTAGACCCTTTTTCAGCTTCTCCACACTTTGTATGATGGAGTAGGCTTTGTTAATGAAAGGAACCGGCACCATGACCAGCATGTGATGTCGTATAGTCTCAAAAACATCATTGAGCCCCATCAGAAATTGCATCAGCTCCGTGAAAGCAGCTAAGTCCTCCACTGCCTTCTAGGCCCTACACGTACACCCGTTGCACGTGCACTAAGGCGTTGGCTTCAGTTCTGCCATTTCGTCCCACAATCTCTTCATATTCGTAAAATAGGATAACAGGGGGAGATTACCCTGTGTCGTAGAGCATATTTCTCTCTAAATTTGGTACAACTGAGACCCGTTGTGTTCCCCATATCGCTGCTCAAGGTAACAGACTACTAACCAACCAAATCTAGGAATAATAGAAAAATCCTAACAAACAGATTAATAATACAGAAAAGGACAAAAGAGAAAAACTGTACAGAAAAGATAAAAAAAAGGAGGTAGCTAGCAACCTACTGGCCGAGGTCGTAAGCGACCTGAAGAGCAGCGATGCGACCTAGCGACCTCGAGGACTTGCACATTCTTCACAATTTTCAACTATGATGAAGATGAAAACGAAATTAGCCTAACTCTTTAATTACTCAACACTCAGTTTCAAACACTAGAAGTAGAGCAAACGTAACCTTCAAAGAACGTTTGCATGAAAGACTGGACAGTGAATGCCCTTATATCAAAACTTATCTACTTTTGCTGGGTTGAGGTCAACTTGTAGAAGCAATTTCTACCAACAAGAAAAATCCGATGTCCGTTGCTACAACAGCACTTCAAATAGAGAACAAGACACCTGCAGTTCTTCTCACCCCAACCAGCTTCTTGTGGAGGATTTTCAAATTCTTCATACACCATAATACCAAATTGACGTAACTGATACGAAAAAGCAGGTTCCTAGATTCAGTAAAATGAGCATATGTGGCACACTCACTATAATGAGCAATTAATTTAATTATTGTTAAAAAAATAATGATTATAGTAAGAATATATCAATTAGATTAATTAAATATAAAAAAATAAAGAAATGAGAAACAATACTGAGAAATATGAGAGAAGAAAAAGAGATGTAGAAGTTCATAAGAGAAAATGGGAAGTTAAGAACAGATAGAAAATAGAAAGTGAAGAAAAGAGGAAAAAACTAGTAAAATATTTAAAAATAAAAATTGAGATGTCAATAAATTGAAGACACCGATAGGGTACTTTCTAATTATATAAAAGTATAGATACATGCAATCAACAACAAGAATATTACTGATTTAAATGTACATGCTGAAGCTAACCTTAAAATATTCAAATATTCTGAAATACACGTCAAACAAAATTTACGATTTATTTAAAAATAAAAAATTGACAATGCGAACAAATAATATTGTGGAACATAATACGTTTCAAATAAAACAATCTAACATATACACGTTAACAGAGAGATGCCTCATAAATATATTAAAAAATTAGGGAACGAAGAATCAAACATGAAAACTTAACATTAAGTGAAAATTTTGGAAAACAACTTAGACAGTGCCGGTGCTGTCATTTTGAAGTTCACAATCTTCTTCTACTCCTACACATGGGCACCCTAAAAAATTGCGGAACACCGCCGCGGGCCGTCACCTAACGATTCCGATGAGAAACTGTGCTGTCGATAGCTGGCACTGCATCTGGAGGTGGATGTGATTTTTGAATAATGTTTCTGATGGAACTTTCATGCATGCTGGATAAATTCCTGACCAATCTTTGTGTTGGAACTTTCTAGAAGTGGATGAGATTCTTGAACCATATTTCTCTTGGAATTTTCTTATTGTGGCTTCTTCAAGACTGGCTTGGAGAAGTGGGAAATTCTAATAATTGCAGTGGCGTAGCTGCAGAATTTATGATATAAGTAGAGGATATGGCCGAGAGGAGGAGGTGAAGCAGTAGGAAAAACGTGTGTAGAGGAACAAAATATGTGCAGTATGTTTGGTTTTATATTTAGAGTGTTTTGTTTTCTTTTGGGAGATAAAGAGACAAAAATAAAGATAAATAAATATGTGTTAGAAATAGTATGTAAGGTTAGGTTTATATTTTAATATAACTTATGTAAAATAGGTGTTGTATGTATGGTTTTGTATCTTGGAAGAAAAAATTCACTATTTATTGTCAAATCATGTCTCTTTTATATGAATTTATAATTAGGGTTAGTTACATTTTAATATCAGAAATATCGTTGTTTTACACTTTGACATCTAAACTTTTTTTGGGTCAAGTTATCATTTTAACTTTATGAAATTTTTCATTTTGTAATTTATAACTATTTCTCAACCATTTGTTTTGTAAAAAATAAAATCACATGAAATGCACATGTGATACTTAAAGGTTATATAATATGATATTATTTACATATGAAATGTCTGTAATATTTTTTCCGCAAAAAGATCAATACAATGACGATCATATATGGCAAAGTTCAAATATCGCAAAGTTGAGATGGTAATTGACATAAAAAATAAGTTTCGGTGGCAAATGTAAAAATGGACATAGTTCATATGGTAAAATATAATTTACCCTTATAATTATATATATTGGTTTACTTGTAGGTGGATTGAACTGTATATATTATTGTATATATATTTTTGTATGAAAAATCATACTCAATTTATGTTTTATTTCATAAATAATAAATATATATTTAATAAATAATTTTGTGCACATTGGTAACGAGCTAAGAATTTATTTTGACGTTCTATTCGAATTACTAAATTTAAATAGATTACTTCCATAATATATTTGATGAATTTATTTAAATAATTTAATATTATAAAGTTTTTTATGAATTAGTAAAGACACACAACCAAAGTTTGTTATTTAAGACCACATTTTTAATAAATAGTATATATTTAAATTAATTATAGCATGTTTATAAATAGAATGGATCTAAATTAATTACACCGTATCTATAATTATGTGTAGATTTAAATAGGATAGAGTTAATAAATTGTACCATACTATAGAATTAACAAATACATTTCTCTCTTTGTGTTTGTTTGCTAGATTAGAGAGTTCCACTAAAGAATGCAGAGAGTGGGAAGAACTCCGATTTCTAACCCAAATTGGGCTGCAGGAGAGCTAAGAAACCGCTCAGTAGTGGTCATAACTTGCACTTGAAATACATTGAAGACGGGTGAAACTGCCACCACCACCACAAGAAAACCCACTACTTGATATTTGCCACAACTGCAGTGCTTACAACCGTGATTTGAAGCTCCAAAATCAGTTTCTGCACAAAGAAGGCATACTCAAGGTAACATATTTTCGGTTGAGCGCGTTCCCCACCATCTCCGACAGAAAAGTTGGTGCACAGAATGTGGGCGATGGTGGTTTGAAACCTGGCGGCGAAAGATGACGGACGGTGGGAGGAGTGATGACGGGAGAAAAATGTGAGAATATACTTAAATGAATTTTGTATATGATGTTGAGAAACAAGGCAAAACCCAAAACAAAACAAAATAAACACAATCCAGGTGAATTAAATCGACCCAAACATGTGGCCTGTTTTGGTTTATCTCGGAGATGGGCCGAAAATGAATAAAGGTAACATATTAATCTAATCGTATTTATAAACACCCACTCAATAAAAAAAAGAAAATAAATTTTTTGATGGGATGGACTCTCCAAACACTCTCTGTTCTCTCGCACACACTACCACACCTTCACAAACACACACTAGAACTCTCCTCCACGGTGAACTTGACAGCGACGGGGAGGATGCCGGCGAACCTGTCGCCGAGTGTGCGGATTATTGGGGAGAAGATGGTCTCCATTTCTTGGATGTGTCTGAAACTGCTCTTGGCAAAAATTGTACCGACCAGGGAAGCAGCGACAATGGCGTCTCTACTGCTTCACCAGCGCGGCTAGCGGATGAGATTCGTTCCTCCTTCAATATGGCAGAATTTTTGAATTTAGCGCAGAAGATTGTTGATGATGGCGATGTTCTTTCTCTTGCGGCGTTGGAGACTCTAAAATAGAAGTGGGAAGCGCGGTTTGACCCTCTCCGTCCACTCTGTGTTTTCCCAACCGAAGGGAATCCGTTGGTGCGAGTTTTTTGATTGGCGCGATGGAATTCCGCTGTCTTCGAGAATCAGGCAGATTTGGGTTCTGAAATTTCTACTGAACCTGTCCTCGCGATTGCTGCACCGAAGGAGATGACCTACGCGACTCCTGCTGCTGTTGTTGGCCCGTCGCCAGCGAATATGGTTACAGCAGCAGCTATAGACCTGATGAGGAAGGCGGCGCCACCAGCGCAAACCATAGATGCGAAACAGTTTTTGGGAGTGTTTGTTGCTATATCAGCGCCAACGATGATGCAGGTTGGGGTGTTGGGGAAGTCTCAACCATCTGGAAAGTCGCCGGCTTTGCATAAGGACATGGAACAGGCGACGCCAGTGATCTTGCCGGCGACGAACAGTACACACGGCGACAGTGCCTTATTGGCCGGCGATGAACGGCGCTGGAATTTCTGTGCAGAATCTTTGTTTTTGCAACCTGCCTGGCCGTCTATTTCTGCTTCAGTGATAGTTTCAACTTCGGTGACTGAAATTGATCGGACTTTTGGTGTACACATGCAAATCCAACAGTGGTTAATATCTCGTCCGGTAATACGGGTTTGTTTGTTGGAAATATTCCCCTACGTACTAGTTCTGAAATCCCAATTTATGATGATAAAATTGCTTTTGCGTTAAATAATTCCTCCTAAAAAATTTCGTATGTTGCACCGGTAGTGCAAAATGGTGAAGTCAAAGTATGACCGACGTTGGAATCGATTCATGATGGGTTTCATTGGTGGAAGGCAACAGCAGTGCGGTATTTTTTAGGTAAACGCCCGTACTTCCATCAACTGAAAGAGTATGTGACTTCTATTTGGCCTTCACTGAGGGAGGTAACTGCCACGATGAATGGGTTCTTTTTCTTCCAGTTTGAAACGGTTATGGATATGGAAGATGTAATAGAATGGGTTGTGGCTATACCAGGGGCAACCAATCTTGCTCCAGAAATGACAACCAGGAATGGTAATGCGTAAGCTCAAACACACACAAGTCCCAGTGTGGATCAAATTGAGACACCAACCGGTTGAGCTTTGGAGAACGGAGGGATTAAGCACAGTGGCTAGTGGAGTAGGGAAGCCACTGTATCCGGATGCTATTACGAGAGCTTGCACGAGACTGCATTTGGCTCGTGTATACGCTATGCTCGATATCAAATTAAAATTACCTAAACACATCATCATTATGACCCAGGACGAGGATGTAGGGGAATTGCCATGCAAAGTGGACGTGGAGTACGAATGGCTCCCTCCCAAATGTAATAGTTGAATGAGCTTGGGGCATTCGTCTAAGGAATGCTTGTTGAACAAAGGTGCAAAGTAATTAAAACACCCTGTAGCGGTCTATGTTCCTAAAGTCAGTGCCTCTATTCCCCAGGTTGATAAGGAGGTTAGCATTACATAGACGCCTCCCGTGAAGTCAGATCCAATAACAGGTCCTTCTAGCAACCTGTTGATGCTTCCTTGCAGCCGCCAGTTGCTCGTGAGCCTCCTTGCAAGAAAATCAACGCGGACGGAAGAAATAAGGGTAAGGAAGTAGTCATATTCAATTCCTTTGATGCATTAAACTTCATTGATGATGCAGAAGCATCTACGAGGGGTCGTAATATCAGCAACCCCATTGGTGGTGACACATGTTGAATGCTGCATTCTGGAACGTTTGCGGCCTGAACAAGAGGGACCACCTGGTAGCTTTGAAGGACCTAGTGGCTGAGTTCAAGTTACATTTTGTTGGCCTCACGAAAACCCGGGTACGTGTGAATAATGCATATCGTACACTGGCTGTTATTTTACCTTAGTGAAAATGGTTTGTTGACAATGATACTACTACGAATCGTATATGGATAGCATGGCATGATGATTTCATTCATGTTAATGTGCTTGATTTGGGATCCCAATTTATACACTGTCGTGTGATTATACGTGCATTCAATGAACCGATGTATATTATAGTTATTTATGGTGCTAATGAAGCTATTGACCGACGTTAGTTATAAGAATCTTTAAATATGTTGGGTAATCAAACGATGGATGAGCTGTGGTTAGTGGGGGGTGACTTTAATACGGTACGTGATCTCACTGAGGTCTGTGGCACCTCCGAAGACATAAGGATGGCCATGGAGGAATTTATTGCATGTATTCAGTCAACTGCTTTGTTCACTTCCCATGCAGGGTGAATGTTATACATGACATAATTACAGCACGACTTCGCGTAGTCTATGGAAGCGACTAGACCGGATGCTTATTAATGATACATTGCTCGCACGATTCCCCAGGGTCTTAATGGGAAACCACACGATTTTCGTAGGGTCACGAGGGTTACGACAGGGAGATCCGTTGTCACCGTACCTATTTGTCTCAGGGGATAAGGTAATTATCCACTTTGATTTGTTACTTTGTCCTTTCACATGTTCTTTTACATAATAGAAGTTTAGTCCTACTAACCTTGAAATATGACATCACAATGTCTTAATAGCCTAGCATAAAATATTTTCATGTAATGTTATATTGATTAAACCACCACAATTTTCTAACGTTATTGAAGGCTTCAAAACATAGTGATAGAACTGCACAATGGCCAAGACTAAAACAATATAATAAAAAAAAATTACTGCAGAATAGCAGAAATAATTTCAATAGCTCTTCAATCTATCTCTTTATCTATCTATCTATCTATATATATTTCTATATATACAATTAATAAAATAGACATCCGCTAAGTATGCCTAATTTTAATTTTAGTCCGATAACTATGCCCATATTTGTTTAGGTCCAGTAACTTACGAAATTGCTTGCTTTTAGTCCTCTGGCAGATTTTCGAATAATTTTACCCCTATGCAACTTTTAAAAGGAGTTTTAGTCCATATGCACTCATTTCACATTTTTTCGGTAATGCTCCCCTAGAATGGTATCAAAGTCTAGGTTTATCGAAGAAATATCTGATTATATTGCATTTTGATATTATTTATCCACTAATGGAGGAGACTCTCCGAGAAAAAATAGAACCGAACTAAAGTTAGAGTTACTCTGAAAATAGGGAATATTTCCAGATTCTGGAATTACAAATAAGAGAATTTCTCATGGAAATTCTTGAAAAATGTTACAATGGTCCCATCACGATTGATCCAAAACTTCTCATGCCGAAAGAAGAACAAGAGTGGCTGGAAATTTTAAGGTTCGACAAGTACTACCGGGGAATGCAGTGAGGCGTCTACCCTCCACTAAAGTCCATGGTAGAATCCCAGCCAGGAGAAGCGGAACGAGTAAATTCCTTCATAATTTCAGTTCTAAATATTATGACTGATTGGAAAGAACTCGAGTCAGATACATCAAAGATCTCCCAAGATCTGAGGGAGATACAAAAAACAGTTCAAAACTATGAAAATAGAATCTTTGAGCCAAAAGGTGGACGAGGTCCTTAAGATCTAAGGGCAGAAGTTAAAGATCTGAAAAGAAACCAGAGGGAAAACCCTGAGACATCAAGATCAAGACATGAGCGAATGAAATCAAGACATCAAGATCAAGATAGAGGGAAAACCCCGATCTACAAGAATTTGCATAATCATTTTCCAACTCGGGATTGTGGATTTGGTCAATATCCAAACAAATGAAATTACTCCAGCACTACCACCGCCGGAGGGAAGTACGTGTTCTAATGATCCTCCACATGATCAACCGATAAGGGAAAGCACGGATTTCCACACCAATGCCACTCCAACGTTTGTGGGAACTAGGCTAAAGTAAAATCCAGGAAGAAATCCAAAAAGTGTGCCTGAAAATACACCTTGAGCAAGGACCATGATCCAGCCCTTACATCCATATGGCGCTATACTGAACCTGGATAGTATCGATTTTTGAAATACTGAGAAATTGATAGACGAATGGGTTGCAGTCATCAAAATAGCAACAACTAACCTAGAGCTCGACAAAGAAAACTTCATAAAGCTTGTGGAGTTGAGCATAGAGGGATCTATGAAGATCGGATGGGATAATACCCCAGAAGATACAAAAGCCAGCATCCTTGTCGGAGATTCGAAAGGCGCGATAATAGAACGACTAGGAAGGCCTATCAAGATACACTTCATCGAAGATGGATAATTCGAAGGAAACAGAGCAGAAAAGGCTAGAGAATATGCATAGGCTCTCTTCAGCCTTGAATTAAGAATTATTTGCACAGTAGATGAATATATCTATTGGTTTCGCAAGTATTTATTCCAAAGTGAAGTAGCAACAGAAGTAGCAGCTCTAATGTTCTTCGCAAAAATATACAGTCCATGGAGGAAAATGTTGATCCAGTCATACCAAGTACCTGAAGGACAGCTAGATTTAATAGCGTGAAGAATGTCTTTCCTCAAAGACAAACTGAAGGATTGGTGTTATCAAGCACCCATCCAGAAAAACATGAAAAGATTGAGAGGTAAAATCAAACGAATTCCTTTCTGTTGTGATAAGAATGATTTTCTTACTATTATAGGAGAATCAAGCGAGCTAAGGAAAAGGAGGAAGCAAAATAGGGACTCCTATCCCAAGAGTTTCAGAAGAACCTTTTCCCGACGGAGATCATGGTGGTCCAAGTCCAAAGCTAGATCATATAAATCTGGACAAAGAGCAGGACCGACAAGGGTTTCATCCCAAGGATCTAGACGAACAGATGCAAGAACCAGTGGAAGAACCCCTACATGAAGAACTTTAAAACCAGCCCATACCCGAGCCAATTAAAGTTTTAAAGACTGCAATTGCTTGACTTGTGGAGCAAAAAGACATATATCTCCCGATTGCCCACAGAAACGTGGTGAATTGAGAATATTTGAAGCCACGAATGATATTGTAGATGCAGTTTACTATGGCAATTTTGTACCCATCTACCAATTCAAAGATCTTCCTTCAGATGAAAGCATCTATTAGGGGGAAATAGAGACCGATTCAGATGGATATTCAATCGAGTCAGAATAATTACAACGAAGGAGATAGGCTACAAACTTCCGAAAGCCTATCAGGGTACTTTTCCAGAATGACGGTGTCAAATAAAACCATGGAAAGAATCATGCAGCAAGATTCCAACCTCAACCCATACGATGAATTTAGGGTTGGTGGAATTGGGAAAATCCTGAGCCAGATAGGACTGAAGCAAAGAAAGCATCACATAATCTACAAAGTAAGGTCAGGTGAGTTTGCTATACCTATGGAACTTACTGGTAATGTGATGGAAATGCAACTATTTCCTAAAGAAGAAATTATTGAAGAATTAAGTAAGCATATAGAAGAAGTAGCTATTACTATGAGATGGATCCACATAGGAACTACTGAAGTAGTAATAAAAGCGACTTTTAAGGAAAAAATTTATTCAGAAAGAATCGATAACCTAAGGGACGTCCTTTTCGGAAGATAGGATTGTAGGCTACAAAAGAAAGGAGAAAGAGTTATAAAAAGCATTAACTCCTCAAGAGATTAGGGTGGATAATGTAAAAGTTAGATACCCTGAAGGATGGAAAGAAATATAAGATATATTTGACATCACTGAGAAAGAAAACTTTTTTCTTGTGATTACTTATATCATTTGCAGCAACCTGTTATTGGAAAATATGAAGACATGTTAGAAATAGCAGGCCATTAAATTCTTGTTGCAGGAATTGCAGAACGAGAAAGTGGGTGTATGAATTTGGGGTTAAGTTTCCTGGAAGACCATAAACCATGGGGAAGGAAAGGTAACGGAATGAAATTCAGTCTTTATTGTGTCATTATAAAGATTGAATGACAAGTCCCTTTTCTATATACATATCTCTTGGTATGTTGTATGATCAATATAAGACAGAATATTTTGGAGCTTATATTGATTCAGGATCAGGAATTTGCACGGAAAAACCTGGAGTTTTCCCTAAAGAAGCAAGGGAAATCTTACCTGTTATTGAAGGAAGGAATTTTTCACAAAAAATCCTGATACGCAATAAGGGAATACGAGAAGCTAACATCATGATTGGAGGAGCCTTTGGATCACCTTAGTTTTGGTTAAAAACACCTCCTATTTACTTTCATGGTACATGGGCCGATATCTTGCTAGGTAACAATTTCATTCAAACATTTGCAAGATATATGCAGGATAATTAAAGGAATCTATTAATCTTTACTACTAATTGTGGTAGTGACATACAAGTGTTGCGAAGAGAAAAGTATTTAACAGGATAATGCAAATAAATTTTCGCAGCAAACGTGGTGATTTTGATACCAGATTAACTCCTCCAAAAATGCAGGATAAGAGGAAATTTGGTAAGGTCCTTTTGTCTTTCAGGCAAGAGGGACTCATAGACAGTGATAACTTCTATAAGGAATACGAGGAGGAAATTCTGAACCTTAAAGAAGCACTACTAGAAATGAAATCTCTAGACATCAGCGAAGAAAGCAGACTTTCTCTTGGGAATGTCAAGAGGCTCATCTATAGGAACATCAGTGAAAACCCTCTGCCATGGTGGTATAGGAACAAGATCGAAGCTACTCTGAAGGTCAAAAATTAATGCAAATACGAGTATGTTCGATACAAACCTATCCAGATGAACATGGAGGATAAGAAGGATATGCAAATGATAATCAAAGAGCATATCAGTCTTGGACTAATTGAACTTGGAGTCTCTACATACAGTAGCCCTGGATTTCTGGTAAGAAACCATGGTGAGATTAAGAGAGGTAAACCCAGGTTGGCTATCAACTATCAAGGCATTAATAAAATATTAGTATTTGATGGTTATTACATTCCTAGTATAGAACACTTAATTGATTTCATTAAAGGGGCAAAAGTGTTTTCCAAATTCAATTGCAAATCTGAGTTTTATCAGATTAGGATGGAGAGTGAATCAAAGAAATTTACTGCATTCTCCACACCACAGAGACAATATATCTAGAATGTGCTTCCAATGGGTTTAGCTAATGCAGCCGAAATATTTCAAAAAAAGATGGATAATCTTTTTAAAGATTATATTGAATTCATGTTTGTCTATATTGACGACATATTTATTGCATCTAAAATCATTAAATAACATATCAAACATCTTGAAATATTTTCTAACGCATGCCATAAAGAAGGTTTAGTACTTTCTGAAAAGAAGGCAAGTATAGTTGTCAATAAAATTGAATTTTTAGGAATTCTTATTGATGAAACAGAGATTGAGTTACAGGACCATATTGTGGAGAAAATCCGCAATTCTCCATACGTACTAAAAGACAAGAAGCATTTGTAGGGCTTCTTGGGAGTTGTTAATTTTGCAGGTATCTTCATTAAGGATCTTGCAAGATACAGAAAGGATTTCCGACCACTCTTGAAAGAAACAGAGAGTTTAAAGTGGAAATGGGAAGAAATCCACACAAAAAGGGTTCATGAGCTGAAACAGGATTGCAGCAACCTGTCAAAGCTTGCTATACCACAGGACGAGGATGAATTGGTGGTCTATACAGATGCCAATGATTATAGATGGGCAGAAGTTCTCATGAATAAGACAACTACAGAGGAAGAATCTTGTAGATACACAGGAGGGTTGTTCTCAGAATAACAAGCAAAAATTTGGCATATTAACGAGAAAGAATTCTTTGTGGTTTCGAAGGCTTTTAAGAAATGGCCTTTATTTTTACTTGCTAAAGAATTTACTTTAAAAGTTGATAATACTAATGTTAAGGCTTTCTTAAAAAATAAATTAGAATCGAAAATAGAGAGCGCTTGTATTATCAGATGGCAAGTTGAATGCCAATATTATTGTTATAATATTGTCGTTATAAAATCTAATGAAAATGTTCTTGCAGATTTTCTGACGAGAGATGGAGGCAGCTGAAGCAAACTCCATCATGTTGAGACTCAGGCACCTTCACGGAAACATCGAGGAGCTAGACAGAAAGTTCGGATAACTAGCAGTAAATGCCCAAGTTGCTGGACAAATTCAAAGAGCTGATCTAGACACTCTCCAGGTCGCAATAAGGAATTTCTTATTAGCATCCACCTCGCTATGGAATGTTTTATGAGAAGCAATTCGGAAGGCCTCACCTTCGTTCATGACTCACAAATTGAAAAAGCATGGCCCAAAACATGCCTTTAGAGTACAGGGCTCTAGACCTATAGCGTCGGATTCAAGTACCGATTGCACAAGGTCATCACTAGACTCTGGTGAAATGGCAACAATTGAGTCACAGGAAGTGAGAACTCCTATATTCAATTCAACCTGGCACCTATAGGGGTAAGGAGGGAGAGATTAGCCTCAGGCCAATGAGAGGCTCCTCTAAGGCTAATACTTACGAATTGATATCTTCTTCTGCTTTGCAGGAATATCAGCGAATATTGGAAAAAATAATTTCTCGCAAAGGAGTGAACCTAGGCAAGACCAATATCAAAACATCTGGAACATATAACAGGGTCTGGATGTTAGAGGGATGGAAACCAGAAGATGTCCGAGAATGGTATGCTTTTGGAGCTTTTGCTTTAGTTCATACTATGTCACCAAGCTTTCCGGAGATTTCTAAACTTTCAGAGTCGATTACTGGGGCGTCTTTCATTCATGGCAAAACAACCCCCACTTAAAGAGAGGCGACGTTCTGGAGTTAAAATTTGTATGAGTAGCTCTAGAAATTGCAGGAAAGGGGTCTCATCCGGCATTTGATTTTATGAAACTGCAGAGGCCAGATATGATAGCTTTCAACTAGATTAAATCTGCCTTAGGAGAAGCTCCCTTGGTATCAGCCATTAATGAAGATAGTATCTCTACTAGGAGAGCTTGGGGATATGGGTTTGTCTCACAGAGATGGACAAAGCCAAGTATCCATTCAAGATTTTCTCAAACAAAATGAATGGATCGTTCCAGTTGAACTCCATGACAAGAAAGAGCACTGAGTTCGCAGAAAGCTTATTTGAAAAAAGTGGATGTTAATTTGGAAAAATAAGCTGCCGACAACTGAAGCAACCAGGATGAAGACGTATAACATGTTACATGTTGGGCAATGACATAATCATTTATACCTTTACTGTGAAAAACAAAAAATGCCCTTGTTCGGGACAAAAATTCGGGTCACACAAAATAAACCCGAACCAGACCAGGATAAAGGAAAAAGAAAATTTGTACCAAAACCACCTAGAGCTGGGGGGGAGCTTTTCGGAGTCCCCAGTCCTTCTATATTAAAATGCACAAAATAGTTACAGAGGGGAGAGCTACCTCCCTGGAATTTCTAACAAAGCCATAAACAAGGAGTACAACTCCCTTACAAATAGAGCAACATTAAACAAGGAGTACTACTCCCTTACAACAAAGGACACAGACAGGTGTACTAGAAAAATTATTGCGTGTCAAATCGCTATTTGTTTTCTCATAAGGGGGTAATTTGCTCATTTGTGATATCACAATGGGTTGCTTGCATTTTTCCTTATATTTTACTTATGATTTTTCAAGATCTGGCTATGTAACGACCCCACTGGCGGCCATACTCCTAATTATATATCCTGAAAGGCTTGTTATGTGAGGTGCGATACTGAAAAGAAGAGGTCATTGCAGATCTTAGTTAGAACTATTCTTATAGAAAACACAAACATATCACTGCAACTGCAGATATAAAACAAATATATGTCATGAATTCAAAAACTCAGTTCGTTGCATGCTTTATTTTTGTTTTTAGAGCAACTAAGGTACGTCTTGTGTTCTATAGGATGCCATAATAAGTTTTCTTTTTGCACGTAATGATCAGGGCTCATAATATAGCAATCAACTTATTGTTCAGTAGATAAATAAAAGGACATGTAGCATGAAATGGAATTTTTACATAATATTTGGTTTCCATTTTGCTTCATGTCCGAGATGGGCCAAAACATGGACAATGTTTGCCTTGATTTATTTTAAAAGTTTTGGTGGTGTTTTGAGATGTTTTGAAATAGTGGTTCATTTGTTTTTTGTCCAAATAAGTCTACACTAATTATAGGCCCTACAACTAAAAAAATTATATACATACTCATTCATATATATAAATATGTATAAAAGAGACATGATTTGATAATGAACAGTAGTTTTTGTCTCCTACTAAACAACACCAAACATACAATTCTTATTTTATATTATCTCCAAAAATAAATCCAAACATACACACTATCTCTAACACATACTTATTTATCTTTATTTTTCTCTCTCTATCTCTACAAAATACATCAAAACAAGTTAAAAATGAAAACAAACATAGTGTTAGGTTTTATGCAAAACTTTCGGCAAGATTATCAACATCGAGCAACAAAATCAAATTTATTAAAAAAAAATGAAAATAAAACAAGGTATAGATACTTGGTTGAACAAAGTATCTGAGTCCACCAAGTATTCTGCTTGATTATGCGACACAAAAGCAAATCTCCACTGCATAAAATTGAGAAGATTAAAGCAGAAAGTAGAAGTTGTAGCATGCCTAACCACATAAGCATCATACCATCATCTTCATTTTAAGTGATTGTAACAATTAGGCTCGGGCTGGAATACCTCCGAAAATTCCAAATCTCGTACTTGCAACATTTTCTACACACGAACCTTGATAGGAGACAAAGTTTCACCATCATTGATCATCAATAAAAATGGCTCTCCAAGGGTTTTAATTCGCTGCCATAAGCAAAATGAATATATAAGATTTAAAAGGAAGAAAATGAAAGAGATGCACTTGCAGTTGAAATAGAGAGGTACAACGAGTACAAATATATGAGGAAAACTATGAAGTAACGAACTGAAAATACTATCGTCTGGTTCTAAGCATCCTCATGCATGAAGTGACACGCATGAATCAAACATTTACTTGGGCCAAGAAATTTCTCTTCCTTTGGAATCTGTAATGAGAAATTATAAAAGTGGAGAAATTGTTGATATTAAAGATGAACATATGGGAAAGCTAATTTTAAAGGAAAAAGCGTCGTAGCCTATCAAAGACACAGTACTAACATGGAAAGCAATTAGCAAGATAGTTTTTGTTATGTGTACCACCTGAAAAATGAAAGCATATATATACATAGACACACATGTGTATAGAGATAGAAACAGACCTCCTCTGCTCGTAAAGTCCAACGATTGTCATTTATTGCTGCGATCTTATCACTATTAGGATATGTCTGTACGAACTTGGAGTTTCAGCAACTTAAAAAATAAGCATAGAAGGCAAGACATAAGGAATTTCTAACATCCTTTTGGAAACACAGTATACAATTTACTAAGTGAAGGCCACATGGGCAAAATACAAAAACCTAGCAAGTTCTGACAGTCAACTTCCAAGTCAAAGCGCATATCTACGACATGTCCAATTTGTGTGTAGTCAACCCATACAAGATTTTTCAGCGTAAAATAAATTGAATTTAACTATTGAAGTTGGATTATTAAGTAAAATTTTAGAAGAATATTATTTTGATATTAATATTACGAAACTAATGAATGAAACAAAAAGAAGATGTAATAATTCAGGACCTTATAGATCTTGCACGATAATACTTCCAGCAACCTAAGCTCTGGATTTGGACGAGAAAGTTTCACCTGTTTAACATAATCATTGCAACAGTTAAAAATCATAAACGCTATGTTATGCGACATGTAACGTTCGTATAATTTTTTACGTAATTGCGAGACTAATTGGTAATTACTAAAACTTTAGATTTAATTAGTAAATAAATTATAGATTGAATTTGGGATATAAGAAAACTTGAACGGATTAAATTGGAGTTCGTTATAATATTTGGGGACAAATTATAGTAATTAAGAAAATTAAGAGGGACGTGAAAGGTATTTTAGAAAAGTTTAATTAAATAAAATAATAATAATATTATATATATAATAATATATATACATAACTATATATATAATAATATATATATGTAACTATATGTATAATAATATACATATATATCTACAGTGAAAAAAATGAGGGTGAGGATGAGAGTGGGGGCCACCGTCCACCCCACACCTCTCTCCTCTCTCTCATTACATATAATATATATAAGATTTACATTATGTAATACAATTGCTACTTTAAGGAATTTGCAATCTTTCACTGCAGGTGACGAAGAAACTGAAAGGTAAGAATTTTTAATTTTTATTAATTTATATAATTATATTATTTAATTAGTTCATTTATTAAATGTTGATTATATTGAGCAGTGAACTATTTAGTCGGACTATTTTATGAGTCTGGCTATTTAAATTAGTGTCAAATTAAATATCACAATTGCTATAAAAATGACATAGTAGGGCAATTAAATTATTTGATTTGTTAGATTTAATTATCGTTATAGCTAATTTACACAATTCCATCGGAATGATTAACCAAATATGTAATTCTATGTATTATTGCTTAATTAAATTGTATAGCTATGATAAATTGACAGAAAATTCACAGAAATATTTTGGAAGTTATATTTTAGAAATATTCTGTTATTAATGAGGGAAATTGAGGTTTCAATGGTAATGTAATTTACGAATGTTATTAAAAATGATAGTTATAAATATATAAGGGGTTTGATTAAGTGAATTCTTATAAATTATTTGGTAAATTAAAAATATTAATTATATGTATATCATTCTATTATAGGACGTGACGACAAAGTAGAGGGTTGAGCAGTCCCTCGTAAAATCGAAGCATTTTGAGATATAAGGTAAGTATAGCTAATTGGATATATATATATATATGTGTGTGTGTGTGTGTAGTATTGTATATATTATATATATTGGTTTCTTGGATGCGATCATGGACTGGGCTTTATATTATTATACGTGGCTTTCATATATTGATTGTTTATATAATTAGTTATGGATGTTAGATTACCCTAATATTGGTAGAATTGTTATTATGTGTCATATGTGTTTGTAATGGTTGGACGTGAGAGCGGTATGATTACGTGATCATATAATTGATTGTTGTATGAAATTAATTCCGGGGCTATTATTGAGGAAGTAATTATTATAAAGAATACAATGATGTTTGTGAATTGAAATAAAAGATGATGCATACCTAGTGGAAGCACAATCAATGGTTTATGAAAATGTGATTGATGATGATATGATTGATAATGTGATATGGGAAATATCTGAATTAAGCTAGGTACCATGGTGCGTAGGGTACCGGGGTATTCCGGGGCAGTGGGGAATATCCTGTGCTGTTAGCTACACACTGGGGTGGTGTGGGCGTACCATGTTTGTTGTGATGCCCTGTGCTATATTGCTACACAGCTGGAGTAAAAGAGTGTGGGGATATCACATACAATGGGTATCCTGTGTTGTATATGGTATGATGATGACCGGTGAAACCATTGACTAATGTACTCCAGCTAAAGTAAGTGGGGCCCTTAACTAATAAATGATAACGAATGAATATTATATTGTGGACTGATTTACAGTTGTGAGTATGTATTACTGCTTATATCTGATGTTGCTATATGACAAATGACTGTTGTTGGAATGACTGTATGTACGTGAATCTTTGTTTGTGTGTATATATATATATAGACTGATCAGCTATACTTATTGGGTAGGCAGCTCATTCCTTGCCACGTACTTTTCAGGGAATAAGTCACACTGAATAGCCACATTGGACTTTTAGCGGTGCCGTCTTCTTTATTAGGTGGGTCAGCCGTGACATCTGAAGCCAGAGTTTTTGGCTGTTTGGGTTGCTAAATATTATAGTCTTTAATTGGGTTGGTGTTTAAAGTTGTGGTACTACTTTCCTTGAGGTTATGTACATGAGGACATTTAGTGGAAGTTATATATAAACTTTTGATGGTATCTATTATCTTTTGTGATATATATATTGTATTGATCAATGAGAATTTATTGTACAGGTTAAGAAGAGACTACTTATAACACAAATTGTAATTAAAGAGAGGATGGAACAATGATAATTAGATGTAGCGAGTAGGGGGCGCTACATTGGGTGGTATCAGAGTAGGTCTACGTTTCTAGGGTAATGATTGTGAGATGTCCCTAGTGATTGAATTGTTTAATGTAAGATGGCTTCTCAAGGTATACGTGCTAACCTAGTAGCTAGTAGGAAATAGTCAACGGAGTTCGTGGAGGGCTCAGTGGCACCTGCAAGTGCAGGTGGAGTTGGGGTAGGTCGAGAGGATGTTGGTGCTGATGCTCCTGTTCCTCCTGGTGGTGCTCCAGTGGAGGATTACCACCAGAGTATTCACAAATATTTCAAATGGCTTTTCAAACCCAAGCACAAGCACAACTGCAGTTGCTTGCACAGGCGCGCGCATGCACTTCAGAGCCAGCACCAGTAGTCCCTACAATTGATCGTAATTATGGAAGAATCAGGAAGGTGGGGCTACAGAATTTGAGGGTACCCTAGACCCAGAGATTGCTGAGAGATGGTTGGAAAAAGTCGAAGATGTGATGAACTTGGTAAACTGCACTCCAGAGAATCGACTTAATTATGTTGTTTCTTTGTTCGTGGGCCATGCCTTGATTATGTGGAGGTCTGTGAAGAGGGGATATGAACAAAGAGAAATAACTCGGGCTGAGTTTCAGAAAGAGTTTGATGATAAATACAGACCCAAGATGTACCGAGACAAGAAGAGGATGGAATTCCTAAATTTAGTGCAAGGAGATGATCAAACGGTGGCAGAATATGAACTCCGTTTTGCGGCATAAGCAAATATGCACCAGAAGCAATAGCGACGCAGGAGGATCGTTGTTATCATTTTGAGTAGGGGCTACGACTGGAGATGTAAATTTACCTGTAGACCTTGTAGTGCTAGATTTGAAGGAGTTTGATGTGATTTTGGGGATAGATTGGTTAGCGCAACATAAAGCAATAGTTGATTGTTATAAAAAGGAGGTGATGATCAAATGTTCCGGTGAATCAAAATTAATATTCGTGGGGGATCGTCAGGTAGTACCGGTTTGTGTAATATCAGCCATAGAGGCAAGACGATTGATGATAGAGGGTTGTGAAGCATATTTAGCCCATATGGTAGATACCGAAAGGGTTAATCCCACATTGGAGGAAATCCCAATACTGAGAGACTTCCCTGAAGTATTCCCTGACGATTCACCAGGCTTGCCACCGCATAGGGAAGTGGCTTTCGCCATAGAATTCTCCCAGGAATTGCCCCAATTTCTATTGCGCCGAATAGATGGATCATTGGAGAGGTACAAAGCACTCCTGGTAGCTAAGTGCTTCAATTAGATTGAGGGCATCGACTATACAGATAGTTTTTCGCCAGTGCGAAGTCTATGACTGTGCGTATTTTTCTTGCCATTGATGCTGCTCATGCTTCGCAATTTAGCAGTTAGACATTAACAACGCATTTCTACACGGTTATCTTGAGGAAGACATATTCATGTTGGCCCCTAAAGGATATGATGTTCCTCCCAACTTGGTGTGGAAATTATAGCGATCTTTATACAACCTAATGGAGAGCATAGTTCACTTTGAAGCTTGTTGCTTATGGATTTGCTCAATCTGTCCACAATCGCTGCTTATTTGTCAAGCCTTCATGCTTGAGTCTTATGGCTTTACTCATCTATGTAGACGATATTCTCATTACAGGTCCCTCTCTTGATGATATTGATCAAGTTAAGCGGTATCTTCAAAAAAAGTTCACTAGTAAAGTCATGGGAGATGGAAGGTACTTTCTCGGACATGAAATCGCTCGTAGTGCTTCAGATCTTTATGTGGTATAGACAAAATATGCGGTGGACATTATCAAGGACACTGGGTTGGCTCAAGCAAAGTCTGCGTCTAGTCCATTTCCCTCTGGTTTGAAGCTGGCTGCTAGCTCTGGTCCCATTTTCTCGCGTCCTGATTCTTAATGAAGATTGGTTGGCTGATTACTTCATCTTGGCTACACGCGATCGGATATTTCCTACTCAGTACAACAACTTAGTCAGTACCTAAATCAACCTTGTGACTAGCATTGGAAGTCAGCATTGCATGTGGTTCGTTATCTCAAGGGATCTCCCTCCAAAGGACTGTAGTTTCCAGCTAGTAATTCCTTGCCCCTTCGTGCATTCTATGACGCCGATTTGGCGTCTTTCCCGGACTCTAGGCGTTCTGTCGCATGATACTATATCTTCCTCGGTGATGCGTTGGTGTCGTGGAAAACCAAGAAGTAGTCCACCGTTTCTCATTCCACTGCTGAGTCTAAATATAGGAGTTTGGCTTCGACTGTTTGTGAACTTCGTTGGATATCATACATTCTCTCTGATTTCAACATTCCTATCTCACTTCCTATTGATTTGTTTTGTGATAATAAGGCCGTGTTACATATTCTAGCTAACCTGGTCTTTCACGAGCATACGAAGCACATCGAATTAGACTATCATCTCGTTCGAAATGCCTTCAAGGATGATTTTATTTCTCCTTCCTTTGTTCCTGGTTTTATGCAATTGGTTGATGTATTTACGAAGGCTTTACCCTTAAAGATGTTATTTCTCTTACCTCCAAGTTGGGCCTGGTGTGTCTCCCGATCCCCGTCGCACTTGTGGGGGGGCTGTTAAAGTTGATCATCTCCATTTGAAGTAGCAATCTGAGCAGCAACAGCAGTAGCTTGAGGAAGTAGACGCAGACATTGGCATTTTGGATGCTGGATGAGACGTTTTAATTAAATCGCATTTGGGAAACATGTCTTCTTTATTTTGTTTGTTCTGTTACTTACGTGACCTGCCTTGTAATTTATTCGAATTGTCATTGGCCAACTCATTGCCCATATGGTTAGTTTGTTACATTGGCAGTTAGCTTATGTGGACGGTATATATATAAGTCAGGCGAGTCATCGTTTTTATTGTAACAGAAAATTTACAGAGACAGACTGTAGAAATGAGGAACTCCTCTTCCTCCAAAAATTGTTTTTGCCTTGTTTGTCTTCCTCGATATGCAATTCAACAACAAGCAACCAGGGGAAACAGGAGAAGAGGATTGGACATCTTCTGACTGATGTGTTTACATTAAAGAAAAGCTCAAATATGAAGAACTGCTAGTTATGAAAGAGGCAATTTCGAAAAACATTAATGAGCTATCGAAATGAACTATATGCTGAAAAGGTCCAAGTTAGACCAATATGGATTATGTTTGATACTTTAGGAAAAGATATTCCCACAATCCAGCAACACGATCAACATAAGGATGAAATATGACATGTGAAAAATATATCTTATAACTACAATATACTGATTCTACGTAGGATGCAAATACATATAGATAAATATTACTAATTAATATGAACACAATATTTATGAAAATGTACTTGAAGGCTATGTTGGTATTTAAGGAAGAATATCCGGATATCTGGGCAACGAAATAACTTCCTTGTTTGAGCAGGCAGTGAATTTGATACCAGACAATGTCCCCATTCTCTAGCTGCAATAAAAGAAATCGAAAAGTGATCAAAATACAATCTTTGTCCTGACAAGATACTTGTGCTTGTGATTTCATATACGTGGGTAGATGTAAATGTAACTCCCGTGTCAATGTACGCACACATGACTGTGGGCTCAAACTTTATCTCCTGAGAAGCAAAAAACACAAGATATCTTTAACATTTAAACAGTATATCTGCATTTTATGAAAGATATCTTCACCATTTAAAATGGATATGTGCATTGTATTCCATATGCATAGCAATTTTTAAGTCCTTGTAAAGAAATTGCATGTAACATGAGTTACGTTCATCTACATGACATTTGACAGATGCAATAATAGCTCCATTTAATGAAAAAAGTTGCATGTGAGTTTCATTTTAAGTTGCAGCTAACAACATTCTATTAGGATTGTTACCAGGATGTAGAAATAAGCAAATACTATCTCTTCCATTTATATATTGGAACAAACCTCGAAGAGTTCTATCTCTTCTCAGGAGCATAGCCTACAAGATGATTTAACTTCTCTAGAATATCTGATGGCTTGTCATAGCTCTTGACAAAAAGTCTTTCAAGATATCAGGTATGAAATGAGAATAGATTAAAGGCTAATACCATTCTTTTATCTTTACTTTTCAGGGAATTACTCGTGTCTATCTTTTCTATAGATATTTTCTCCACCTCGTGTCTATCTTTTCTATAGATATTTTCTCCACATAGAACCTCATGGGAAACAAGGCAACAAGAAAAATGCCTTAACTCCCCTATCTCAGGCTCATAAAGTTTAAAGAACAATAAAATGTCAACACTTTCTTTATCAGGGAGAGGGCTGGCGCGCAAATTCTTATGGGATTGTTACTTGATAACCTCTTTAAATGGCTGACCTACAATCATATAACAATCTGAAATGTTCATACAATCATATGGCTGACATTCAAAATGTTAAGTGTCTTCAATTTAGTACCCATGTAAGTAACTCCAAAGTGGAAATGGTGTCGATCAAGATCAAAAGCAGAGCCAATCAACAAACTATAATCACGCCTTCCACATATGGTTCTATCTTCAAGTTTTCTCTTTTTTTTTTAATACTTATATATTTTTAGTTTTACAGACATTTTATATAAATGGGATGATTATACAATCCTTTATTAAAATTTGATGTAATTATACATAAACTACCTGTAGTTTGAAAAATTACATTTAGTAAGAATATCTTTTATTTTCATTCAATAATTTAATCCCTCTATTAGTCAAAATTCATAAAATTTTCTTATATATTAGTAAAAGATATTGTAATGGAAAACTGTATTTATTCGCGAATGACTTACTACTTATTGCAGGTCAAACAAATTTTTCCTAGCAAAACAACCTTTATAAGGGTGAAGATATACCTCCTCACATCCATTAGCGTGCGTGAAGATGTATAAGAGCACTTTAAATAGAAAAAAAATTATTTGACCTACAATACATCAGTAATAAGTCAATCAAAAGTAAATCTGGATTTTCATTCAATTTTGTTCTACTAATATCAGCACATTTGGTGAATTTTGACTAACGGGAAGAACTATTTGTTAGATGATAATAAAATTAGAAGTACTAGATGTAATTTTTCAAATCACATAAAGTCTATTTATAAATATACCAAACTTAAAGAAAACATCTAATTATCCCTAAAAAAATACATATTTAATACTATAATTTAAAATATATTAGAATTGCGTTCAATGAATATCTTATTTTTCGAATTCTATAAAATAATCTGATAATTTAACTTATATATTTACTAAAGTTATGATTAATAAATGATTTAGTATTTTTTATGTTGTTCTATACATTGAGATATAATACTACTTGGTCCTCTATTTTATTTTACATAATTAACAAAATAATAATTTAAGTTGCTATAGCAGTATCTTAATTATTTCATAATCAGATTGGTTTTACTTTTAGAAAATTACCTTTTCAATTACATATATATTTATATTATTAAAAAATTTTGTTATATAATTAATTCAGAACAAAAAACATTTGTAAAATTATCTTCTTTATACTAATGAAATATTCCAAGAAATACTGAATATTTTTTATATGTTTTATACTTTATTAAAATATGTAAATTAGCAAGTTATGTATAAATATTTACATAATTTAATTTGTATCTTTACACATCTTTGCTAACTAAACTAATCTATTTTGTATAATTAGCATAAGTAAGAAGTTTTTAAAATTTTATATTAATAATCGATTAGTAAAATTATTTAAATATTATTATAAATTCAATTTCATATTAATTGCTATTATACTTTCATAACTTATTATTGCCATTATACTTTCAGAATTTATTAACTACTTTTGATTAAAAAAAATGTATATATATAAAAATATTTTTGTGATTAAACATAAGGTAATTCTTTCGTTTGTTTGTGTAACATGTCTAATAAATATTTTTAAATACATTCATGTTTTAAAGTTATCTGCCCAATCAAAATTTTAAATTTTCTTAACAAATAACATTGAGTTCGAACTTAGTTTTTCCTTTTCAAGTTATGTCGAGCCCGAACTTCAGTTTGAATCTTAAAATTTTGTCGGACTCATACCCTTACAATTACCCAAAAGAAAATAGAAAACAAGAAGCTAATGCTATATATTACCCAACACGACTCGAACTACATTTTCTATTATAATTCCTGTTGCATCTTCAGTTTTGTTTCACATATACATATCACGTGTATAAAGATTATGTTATTAATATCTATCTAGGGAAAAGATTCTATACACGTCAAAATATATATGTGAAACTAAATAGAAGATGCAACAGGAGTAGAAAATCCAATGTGAACACAATCAGGAAAAACCGCATAATGATGTGGCAAAAGTGATAAAAAATATAATTAAGAAGCATAAGATGTTTATGGTATAGGACTGCTCTAGGAGTGTCAATGGCCGATTAGGACGATGAGTTTTATTTTGGCGCTTTCCCCATTGCCAGAAACGCTGGAAGTACACTGGTTTAAGAAATTCGCAGGCAATCTCTTCGTGTCAATCATCTCCAATTTTAGCTAATACGAACATAGTACAAGTATGGGAAAATAACATTTTTCTTCCCATAAAATAAAGCCGTCCACTTTTGGTCCTATTGGTTGTGGGGACTATCACTTTTGGTTACTAACTTTCAAAACTTAGCACTTTTAGTCTCATGACACATTTTTATTAGATAATTAACGAAAAAAACTATGCGATAGTTAAGTGCATGGGAACAAAAGTGCTGTATTTTTAAGTTCAGACTAAAGTGAGAGTCATATAACCAAGGGACCACAAGTGTAAAGGTCCAACGACCACGTGTTTTCATTAAAATATCTAACAAAAAGGTGTAATGAGACCAAAAGTGTTACTTTTCATAAGTTACATGGACAAAAGTGAGAATTCCATAACCAATGGGACAAAAAGTAGAAAGACCCTAAATTACAATAGAAAAAATATTATTTTCCCAACATAGTACCAGTGACATAGTACAACTTTAATTACATTATAGATATTTAAGGAATATTAGAATGCTAAATGGTTTAAATTACTAACTTACTGGACGAAACATGCTATTTTTCCGACATAGTACAAGTAACAACAAGAATAACAACAACAATAACTACGTAGAAGAAATGTCAATATAATTTACCTTTATAATCATGTACATATTAGCTTCTGCTTTTTTTCTTCTTCTTTAGTTCTTTCTCTTTTTGCTCCCTCTTCAACCTCTCCGACACGAACAAAAAATTTTACTAAATGCGAAATATATAGAAAAAGAATAACAGGGTGTTTGGCTAAGCTTATAAGCACATGATCGAAACATTTTATAAGTTGTTTAGAACCCTATAAGCTCTTTAGAACCATTTAGTAAATATTTTTTTTTTTAAGAGCTCATGAGATCCTAAGTAAGATGTTTGGATCTTATAAGCTCTTTAAGAAAAGGTTAACTTCACCTATCTTGTTTTTAAAATATCTTATAAGTTCTTTGAATAATGTCCAAAAAACAAAAACACACTCATAATTTTGTTAGTATTTCAGTTTTAACCTTCATATAATTTACATCCCCCCAAAACAAAATTATCTATTTGCATAATTTTAAATTCTAAGAGTTTGATGAATTTTTTGGTTATTATTACAATATAAAAAGCTTAGGGTGAATTATATTTTGCTATTCGAACTACGCCTATTTTTACACTTCGCTATAGAATTTTTGTTTTGTGTCAACTTACCATATGATCTTTGCAAAGTTAGTACTTTGCCATATATGATCGTCCTTTTATTGATTTTATGCCGGAAGAACATTACAAGTTGTGCATATGTGAAAAATATCACATGATATTTTTTTGATAAAAACATGGTTGAGAAATAGTTATAAATGGCAAAGTGTAAAATTTTGTAAATTTAAGATGGTAAGTTGACATAAAAAAGTCTAGATGCCAATGTATAAAAACGGTCATAGTGCGTCAAGCATCATATTTATCCAAATAATTTAAGAACTTATTTTCAAAATAAGAATAAATATTTATAAAATCTTAAAAGATCTAGAAGCATAAGATGTTTCAATTAAACTTAGCCAAACACCTTCTAAGTTTCTTTAATAAAAGTAAAAATGACTTGAGTTGATTTTGTATCAAACCTTAAGATGCTGAGAAATATCTCTGTGATAAATGTCGCACAGTGTTTTATCCTTGTCACTTTCACGTATGTATACCAACATATAGGCATTAGACTGCCTCGTAAACTTGAGGGGGGCATTATTTGGATTTGTCGTTATTACATACTGTGAAGACATAAATGAAAAGGTAAGGAAGTATCAACAAGTTTTAACAAAATTCGGAAAAATAAAAGAAAAACTTACTTCTTATTTACCTCCATAAAGCTCGTCTAAAGCCTTTATTATGCCTTCTTCTGTCACTCGTTCATAATCGAATTTATACCAGAAATCATTTAGAATCATTTTCTTTATGTAGTTTGCAACGAGAGATCTACATGTAATCTATTGCTAAAAGCAGAAAACTTGCATTTTTACGTCTCGAGAAAATAGCATTTTTGGTCCCATATGTTTGGGCCATTTACAAATAGTCCTATTTGTTGTTATTCTCTCACATTGCAACCCATAAGTTAAAAATTTTCTCATTTTTAGTCCTCATTACAGTTTTTCGTCCCAAAATTAATGGAGTTGTTAGGAGGTTTTTAAGGGGGATTGTGAGGGTTCCATTAATTATTGGATGAAAAAAATGTACTTAAGGACTAAAATTGAGAAATTTTTCAACATATGGGATACAATGTAAGAAAATTGTAATAAATGCGACTAAAGTGAAAAAGGCCCTAACATATGGCACCAAAAATGCAATTTTTCCTTACGTCTCACAAGTTAGTCTTTGGCAATATCTAGTCCCATTGTTTTCAAAATCACCATATTGCATTCCATAACTCCAAAAAGTTTGCAATTTGCATGCCAAGCCTTAATTCTATTAAACTTATTTCATAAAAAAATTAATAGTGTACCAAAATCGCAAAGAGGCTAACTTGTAGGACGTGAAATGAATTTTTTCCTAAAAAGCATTAGTTAATGGCCTAATAAAAACATAGTATTTCAAATGAATCTCATTAAGTTTAAGCTTCTCAGACTATACAAAGCTAAAGAACATTTACAAATATAGAAATGCAATTTTTTATGGATTAAATTCCATAACTAACTCAATACCACTGGTTGGATAGAGTTGGCCTATTGAAAGCATAATAGTGTCCGCCGTGCACACCACCACTATGGACGAAAACACTGCAAAGAATGAAAATAGTCAGAATGAAAATGTAACCTAAAGTTTTGCAAGTGTGAAGAATAAGAAAATTTAGAGATGTTGCAATTTGAATAAGAAAATAATCCCACTGGTCAATTTTCGCTGAAACAATTTTTTTGTCCTATATTTTTTATATTTTGGCATATTAGTTCTTATCTTACTAGACTTGCAAAATAGGTCCTATCGCTTTCTATTTGTTTACAATTTTGGTCCATACCAATGGGAGCCAAAGTATTTTTTGAAACCTAGATGACTGGAGGTCGTCTGTACACAACCATTGGGCTAAGATGCAATCCCCTGTGGAGAAGCTCTTAGACCCCAATGTTGATCTTTAAAGCAGATGTACATTGACGTAATCCTTCAGTCCCCTCATCCCTCCTTCGACCTATTTCTCACAAACTCTAAATGGGCTTAAGAAGACCATTTCATGAGTTGATAAAATGGTTGAACCAATACGAGGCAACGATTGAAGAATCTGCACCTTCGGTATTGAATTTGGAAGCTTCAACCTCAAGTGCGAAAGGCAAGGGAGATAGACGCCAAATGAGAAATAAGGATGAAGCTAAGTCAGCCATTGCAAGCATTTTTGCGCTCCTGTCGCCTTGATGGGCGAGGGTAGAAGGAAAATGAAATAACGGTTTGACAGTAAAAATTTACTTATAATGTTTGCATAAAATTTCCAAAAGGCATTAGAAGAGGGAGTGTCGTGATCTCCCCTTCACCCAACTATGGCATTTGTTGAGAAAACATGATTACTATTCTTATTCCCAAGTGTTGGACACTTGCTCTCGAAATGTATTTCTGCAAATGATTTGAAGAAATGAAAGGGAATAGAACGCTAAGTCAAGTAGTCTTAAAGCTAAGGAATAGCTAGGCTATTACTAGAAAAACAATAAGACTAAATAGACTTAGCTAATAGTATTCATGTCAAAATAGTATACGATTATGTAACCCAACGTGATGAAGTCGTTAGTCAATTGTTGGACAAATTAGACTACAAAACATGATCAATAAAAGATTCTTTCGAGTCTGCTGAGTTATTATCGTACTGCATAATTGGAGTATGCATGCTCAAAATAAATGACTAAAACGGATGGTCAAGAACATAACTTACATAGAATGGCATGCATGAGCTAGGGCCATATCCCTCTAGATAGGATGAGTTGGTTGGTAGATTCAAAGAGTATAGTAATAGATGATTTGAGTTCACTAACTTGTGGATCCTTTTTGAGAAGGAAGAAAGCCGTAAAAGCACTTTGTGGGACAAAGAATGCTTACAAAAATGATCTATTGGATTGGATCCAAAATGGACATCTGTAAGTTACTAAATACACAAATGCAAGTATAGGGTTCACAAGTTCAAGAACTTCTAGAAAGTTTGGAGAAATTAGACTTGAGGTGGAGAACCAAACTGGTTATGGAGACAAACCCCTCGATGGGATCAAGGTGATGCTTATTTATTGGGAGTTCTTGAAACATCCGAAAATGAGAATGAAATACTCATTCAGTGAAATTTCTTTGGAAGAGACGATGTTGAACTATCTCTGGTAAGGGAGAAATTGAACCTTGATTGGACATGGTTCGATCGATGCTTCACTGAACTAGTTGGGCCACTAGATATGGACTTTCAAAAAATCGTCCAGTTGTAAAGCATGGCGTTTTCTTAAGTCGCAATGCAGACACCATATTTGATAAAGAATGGCAAACCTGTCCTACAAAAGTCTTGAGTATGAGGAATGATCCTGCACACGTCAAAGGACTAGTGGGAGGAAAATTAGACTCGGTGTCTTATTTATATATGTTCGATATGGAATAATGTAAACATCACTTGTAATCGAAACTTTAATTGACCATATCTAAAGTTCTCCAAAGGACGATTAGAAAACTCCGATTACCCGATACGTACGAATTTCTGAAATCGAACAAGGAGAAGCGATGTAGGACATCGATCTATAAAGACGTCGAGCCATGAAATTTGCTATGGAGTTGAAACTAGGTTTGAGCGTCCTACATACTTGTTTTGACAAGATCATGGGGTACATGACTTGGCCAAAAACAAGGTGGAAGATCAGTGCGAGCTCAATTGTGTTCCAAGTTTTTTAGATGTTAGAATGTCTCAATCATTTGGAATGATAGAAAGACGTCTATGGAACTCTAAAATATGAACATTGTTCAAAAACTTCTCCACAGTAGGAATTGGATTCCTATCTAGGGATAAGCTATCCAAGATTCAGTCATAGTGGATTGGTGAGGGCTTAGATGTTTGACATCCCCTGCGTCTTTGCTGTAAGCAGCATGTAATGTTGTTCGATGCACTGAACATCGATGTTGCTTATGTTTTTTGAGCATAACAACAGATGTTGAGTGTGCACTAACGAGGCAACATATAGCTGTTGAAGGGCTATCTTTGATACGAATAATATTTAATCTCAAAACGAACTTACATTAGAGATTTATGATAATGTGGTAATATTGGAAAAGTTCCAAATGGTATACCACAAGGAACCTTATCATGAAAAATTAAATGTATGGTAATTTTAATGTTATAATTGGAAAACATTTAGGACCGAAAAACAACACCCGATTGTTGGGTATGCTACCTAGCATAGCTGCACCAGTAATCACCTTAGAGGATGATAGCTAGGCTACGCACAAGATAAAAGGCCTGAGATCTCATCACAAGCTCAAGAAAAAAAATCTTAGACACCATCATCTGCTCTGAGTGATGATAGGAAGATGTAATGTGCGGTTGGACCGCAGGAAACCGGCGGAAACAAAAAGTAGACCCACAAGACCTAGCCGATATCGCAGATTGCTTATAATCAATTTAATATGGAAACATGAGTAAATTGCCTTTAAGGTCAAGTGGGAGATTGTTGGTATGGGTGCCCAAAAGCCAATTGGATTGGTGGTTTTGAGATTCATTGAAGCAATTTTTATTTAAGCAATGCTTTCCCGACGAATATGGCAAGAATTTTTCTTCAGCACATGTATCTCTTGTGCTTACCAAATTACGTCAAGCACTGCTTTGACATCACAACAGATGCCCACTGACCACTTTTAACAACCACACAACAGTTGGACTGCGGATTGGATGGCGGTCATGAAACCAACTGCCAAGGATTGGGTTTGAAATGTTCCAAGTTGAGGGCCTCGAGACTGGGCATCGAGAGTCCTACTGAGAATTGCATTAAGAGTCGCATTCATTTGATGAGTGCCTTATTTCATCGACGACAAATGTGGGATGTGTATGGGATCTTAGTGGGTCGATTGGCTACATGTGGAATCAATTGAACTTACTCGTGGGAATCATTATAAGGAAGCTTAGAAGGCTTGGTCGGTAATACTCGAATCCCGACTTCGATAGTACGAGAGTAGTCTTCAGACTTGAGAATCATGACAGTCACGTGCATGCGATAACTGTATTTTAGATTTGTTCGAGAGGTGATCGTGACTCAGACATGGTCATCATAAGCCTTGTCTAGTGCAGTCAAAGTATGTAGTGAGGACGGTGAGTTCCTTAGAAGAGGATCCGCTCCGTGTCAAAATGTGACAGAGGTATTTCCTATGCACTTGGAGATGTGTCTACACTTTTATAAAGCTGTGGCTACAGTCGTTGCTCGAATAGGAAAAGAGGTTACTATGTCCACCAATTTGGCATAACGCGATCTCATGTATTAAGCATAGACGCCTAGTATAGGATGAAAACCGACACCCAATTCCATGCCCTAGACTAAGGCTAGGAGATGGTAAATGGAAGGACCATAACCGTATGGAATTGAGAACCTAAAAATTCACATGGATATTCGCCTGGTCTCTAGTGCCACATATCATTGCTAGACGGCCACCCATGGTCACGGGCTTTCTTGATCAAGGGTTGATCAAGAATTATTAATTAAATTGAATTTAATTAGTAATAGTATTTGACACTAACCCAAGTCCAGCTAAAAGGTGAACTAAAAAAGTCACACACAAATCACCAAGGGATGAGGAATTAATTGAGAATTAATTCCATAAGTTATTGGATTACTTATAAATAATACGGATCCATAGATGGATAAGCCCAAGAATAAATTAATAGCATTAATTTATGATGGGCTTGCCTTTATTATTTATTAAGTTAGACTTATTAATTAGTAAAGACTTATTGGGCTCATATATTTAATTGAATTAAATATATAATGGTCTTAAGTAAGTGGGCTTTAATTAAATTGAATATAATTAAAATTATTGGGGCTTGTATTTAATTAAAATACAAGTCCCTTAATTAAGTTGGTGGAAATGATTAGAAAAAAAAATTATTTACTAACAATTTAACTTTTGGAAAGTGCTATGTTAGTCATTATTTATTTTGAATAAAGGATTTTATTATCTTATACATGGTTAAATGAACCTACACATATTTTAATGCATCAATTCAAGGTATATATATGTGTGTTAGTTATTTGGAATAACTAATGAAAAAATACATAATACACAAAATAATTTCCTACACCCTAACTCCACCTCTCGGCCGACCCTCTTGTATACACACTTGGTGTATATTTTTCTCCCTAATTTTTTTCTAGTAAAGAGGATTGAGGGATCGTAAATTCCAGTGGGTGTGGACGCAACTTTAAAGGGCTTCTACGTTAAAACCTTGCGTGAACGGGTCAGACAAAGGGTATTCGAAATAAATCAAATCAAAAGGTAATTCTCGATTTACGATTTATGTATCTCTCATTTTTTATTCAATCATAGCCCCATTTATTTTATGGTTATATTTGCATAAGTACATCGAACGCTCGGAAACTCCAAGGGTATACCCCTTGAAGTTCTGGTTTTATTATGTTTTGTTTTAATTTATGTAATTTTATATTACCGCTTCCGCTTGTGCGTTTCCAGGCCGATCCAGTCGCATTTTTCACGGTGCTTTCAAATCGTGGTTCCGGCAGCTTTTCCCTTGCCCTTCTTCCTCTTCCACCGTTCGACCCTCTTGCCTTTCGCTTTAGAGGTTGAAGCCTCTCTTACCAATACCGCCGACATAGATTTGTGGGTCATCGCCTCATATTGGACCAACATATTAATTAACTTATGAATAGACTTCTCAAGTCCGTTCATATTGTAGTTAATAATAAACGGGTCGTAGGACAGAGGAATCGACTGAAGGATCACGTCAATGTACGTGTCATTGTCAAGCCTAACTTTGAGGTCATTGAGCTTCTCCAATAGGGATAACATCTTAACCCTGTGACTTTGTACAGACAATCCTTGGGCCATCTTGGTCTCGGAGGATACTTTTGTGGCGACATATATAATATGCGTATTACGAACTGCATAAACTTCCTTAGCATTATCGAGAGAACATCATCCAGTCTATCATATTGCTTTTGGATGTCACTAGACATCGAAGCCAATATGATACTGCGGACCTTGCGGTTGCCTCAAGCTACTTCTCGAACGTGACAAGTTCTTCAAGCGAGGATCCTTTTTGCAAAGCTGTTGGGAGTGGCTTGTCCAAGATATAGTCCTGGTTCACGAAATCTAGGACAATCCTCATATTTCGCAGCTAACCGTTGTAGTTCGTGACATTGAATTTGTCAGTCTCCATTATCATGGTTAAAGGGTTCTTAGATATTTTCTAGAAACTAGAAAAATAAATAAAAAGCAGCAGATGATTGTAGTATTATGAATTAAGGGCCTTTGCATTAATGTACAAAAGAGTCACATGATTCTCTCATGATCAGCTTCTGATTAGGAGGGACACTTACCGATGAAGAATTTGGGACTCCCCCTTATATCGTTGCGACTTACTCTATTGGATTGTATATCCCTACTTGAGAAACTCGATCAGCGTAACAAGGGTTGGGAAGGTACGTTTTTATCATATGCGGGACGAGTACAACTTGTTAAATCTGTTCTTACTGCTCTTCGTGTATATTGGGCCTCTGCTTTTATTTCGCCTGAGGGTGTACTCGGGAGGTAGAAAAGCGACTGAGGGCTTTCCTATGGAAGGATTCGACTTCTCGTGAAAATGTGAAGGTCGCTTGCGATTATGTATGTCGACCTATTAATGAAGGTGGTCAAGGTAACCAAGACATCACTACCCTCAACCGTGCTCTTATGGGAGTTAAACTGTGGCAAGTTATTCGGGGCAATAAGGCATCTGTCTGGGTAGATGGGATCTATCACATGAGACTGTGAGATACTTCTATCAGGACGGTGTCAGATCGAAGGGGTTCATGGGGCTGGCGAAAACTCCTCCATCTACGGCCCCTCATTCAACCTTTTGCTGAGTATGTTATTGGAGATGGGGCTATGTTCTATTTATGGCAGGATCCTTGTCATGAGTTAGGCCCATTTATTCGATAATTTCCAAATGGACCTAGCCTCACGAATACACGGCTGACAAACAGAGTTGTTGCTTGTATTGAGGATGGACAATGGCGTTGGCCCCTCCTACGATCCCACGCATACCCTTTAAGATCGCTCACGTTTATTCAATAGATTATGCATTCCCTTCCACACATTCATGGTTGTAATGACCGTATTTTATGACGGACTCAGACAACGACTCTTGTGTCAGCTACGGTACTCCGATCGCTCCAGGCTGAGGGTCCCAAGGTAGGTTGGTCTTTACTACTGTTGGACCCCTTTAAGATCCCTAGGCATACCTTTGTCCTTTGGCTAGCCATACTTGGTAAGCTTTCTACCATCGACAGACCTTGGTTATCTCACTTGGATAGCTCCTGTGTTCTTTTTATGGACGGTGCGGTGGAAAATCACAGTCACTTATCACTGCCCCTATTCGAGAAGTTGTTTGCTGGTGATTCGACTCGCACTTCACTTCCCTTGGCCGAACTGCCTGTGGCCTACCGACGTGTTGTGGGCTGCTAGCAGATGGAGGGGCAAGCATATGATATTTGCGTCCTATCGTGCCTTACTTGGTTTCTTGATTTATCACATCTAGCGCGAGTGTAATCTTCGACGTTTTGATGGGAGCCATCGTGATTCACGGACTTTGGGTACACTTATTCTTGACGATGTGCGACAGAGAATTCTTATTGTTCAACTGCCTTATGTTGTTAGTACATGCGGATTCCTTGGTTTGTTGAGGAATTCACCTAGTTGATGCTTGTTGTACTGTACTTATGTACCTCCTTTACTTAATGAAATTTACATTTACCGAAATATTATGAATTAAGCTTAAGACTTGGTCTTTAGTCTTTAACTCTCCCACTATTTATACGAAAGCCCACCACTCTCAAAAGGGGTTTTGGGAATAACATTTTCTAGTAACCTTAGGATCCACAAGCGAATTTGTTATGCCCCACTTTTACGATTCACATGCCAAAGGCCACGTGGGAGGTATCCAATAGCATTCTCATTCCATGAGATTCCGAAGATCCTTTACCTCACCTTTTCACATGATTCCGAGACTCCAAGCCAATCTTGTTACTCGGTGATAGGCCCCACTCATCAACCAAATCACATTTCATTCGCATACCCCAAGACTCGTGAGACAGGATAACGGTGAACACGTTCCTTTTTTCACAATAATGGTGCAGCTTTCCTCTATCCTAAATGTATCACGACTCATGAGACCACACTTGGGTATCGGTAGCTTCCTCACCACATTGCTGTGGATGGAAGGCTTGGACGGATCAAAACCATTTCGATCGAAGTCCATTATAGGCCTAATATTTAACTTGGCCCAACCAAGTGAGAGTTAATATTGAGTTTTTAGACCGAGACCTCATAACATATTAACATTGCATGCACAAATATAAAATATTTAAAGCATTAAGTAAACGCATCGCATGCAATGAAACCTAGGAACCGCTGTTGGATGATCAAGAGCCCAACCTATGCGACTCACTGAGCCCGCAATGAGTCTAAGGACTGTCCAAGGTGACCCTATGCTATTAGAATAGTGATTTACCCATCAACATATAAATGGGCCTTCAAACTCCTTCATTCTTCGAGGGCCTTCATCTCCATAGGCTTGTTTTTACATAGAAATTATAAAACCTCAACGAAAACCAATGTTACTATCATTACAATTGAAATAAGAAATCCCGATCAAAAATTGGGGGAGTACATAAGGGGGATGAGAGCAAGCCTTATTATTCCAAGGCATAAAAAGAGAGAGAGGAGAAAATAAATCACAAGGGCACACAGGCCCACCCAGCAAAATAAAAAGCTATACATGCAGTCTAAGGCTCCGTGATCATCCACTAACATTCAACTACCACATAATAACAATTAATCATGCTAGATAAAAAAAAAAAATGAACATCCCAAGAAAAACAACATAATATCCAATATCACGACAAACAATTATATGCAGAAAACAACAAGTTTAATATTTGCAATTTAAAAGGATGAAAAAGTTTTATGCATCCAATGCACGCAAACCAACAAAATAATTAAAGCAATTTAACTCTAGAAAAAATCTAATATTATCAAAAATTAAATCAGAAAAAATAAATATCTTTAAGAAAATATGGAGAAATTAGAAAATCTAATTTTTCGGAAGAAACGGTAAAAAACGGCCTAGCCGTTGGCCGTAGTGACAGGTGCAGTGCACGCGATCGAGCGCACACACTGTGCACTGCCGACTACATTACCATAAAAAATATTTTTTTATTTCTACACATTAAACTGAAAATAAAAGTAAATATTTTACCAGAAAATCCAATTTTCTTAAAATACTTAAATCATCTAAAAACTTACAAAAATTGAACAAGTTAATTTTCTCATATAATTAGACAAGAATAGGCAAAATGAATAACATGCTTCAAAAGCAATAAAATGATGTTACCATTCTTAGTCACATCGAACCAGGCAATGATACCACTTGAAAGCAACAAAAATACGAGTGGATAGGCCCGATAATGCGCAAGCGAAAGTAGTAAATAAAAATTCAAAAAATAAAAATGAAATTAAATAAAATCATGGTTCCAAGGGTGTACCCTTGGAGTTCCTGGGCATTCGATGTAGTTAATTAAGTAAACAATAAACTAGAACAAGGCTTATGGTAAAATTAAAACTAGAAGATGCAAGACACGTAAATCAAGGATTACCTTTGCTTGATTTACTTCGAACTTTCTTTCGTTCATTTGTTCATGCGAGAATTCAACGTAAAAGCCCTCTAAAGACACGTCCACACCACATCGGAATATGAAATATCTTAATTCAATTTGCTAGAAAAGAATAAGGGAGAAAAGATCACACCAAGTGTGTAGAAGAAGGGAGCGGCCGATTTGGAGCTCTAGGGTAGGAAACTAGTCTTTGTGTTGTGTTATGTTATTATATATTCAAAATAACTAATATATATTTCTTGTATGAATGTACTAAAATGTGTCTAGGTTCATTCTACAATCCAAAAGGTAATATAATCTTTATTCTATATAAAGACTGACTAACATAGCACTTTCCAAAAGTGATAATTGCTAGTCAATTTTTCAACAAGCTTAATTAGGTTGTTTGGCCGATTTTATTAAGATAAAAATACAAGGCCCAACTAATTTTAATTAAATCAAATTCAATTAAAATCTACCTAATTAAGTTCATCATATATTTATCCCATTAAATACATGAGCCCAATAAGCCTTTATTAATTAATAAGTTTAACTTATTAAATAATAAATGCAAGCCCAATATAAATTAATCCTAGTAATTATCCTTGGGCTTCATCCAATGGATTTCTCTTATTTATAAGTAATCCAATTACTTATTGAATTAATTCCTCATTCCTTCTCGGTAATTTGTGTGTTTCTTAAGGTTCACCTTTCAGCTAGGCTTGGGCTAGTCTCAAACACTATTTTTAATTAAATCTAATTTATTTAATAATTTTCGATCAACCCTTGATCAAGAAATCCCGTCACCATGGGTGGCCGTCTAGCAACAGTCCATGGCACTAGAGACTAGGCGAATATCCATGTGAAGTTTTAGCCTCTCGAGTCCGTACGGGTATGGTCCTTCTGTCTATCATCTCCCCGGCATTATTCTAGGGGATGAAATTTGGTGTAGGCTCCCATTCTGGACTAGGTGTCTATGCTTAATATTTGAGATCGTGTTACGCCTAATTGCTCGACATAAGAACCCCTTTTCTTATTTGACCAATAAGTGTGGCCATAGGTTTATAGAGCGTGAACACATCTCCAAGTGCATAGAAGATACCTTTGTCATATACTAACAGGGAATGGATCCTTTTCTTGGAATTCACTGTTCTCGCTACATACTTCGACTGCACTAGTTAAGACTTATGATGATCGTGTCTGTGATATAGTCACCTATCGCACAGACCGAAGATATAGTCATCGTATGCACGTGACTGCCGTGATTGCTCCCACACTACTCCCGGGACTACTCCCGCACTATCGGACCCGGGGATTCGAGTCATACCAACCAAGCCTCAAAGGCTTCCATATGACGACCCCACGAGTCAATTCAGTCGATTCGACACTTAGCCAATCGACCATTAAGGTCGCATAAACGTCCAACGTCTGCCACCTATGAAACACGGCATCCATCAAATGAATGCGACTCTTAATGCAAGTCTCCATAGGACACTCGATGCTCATTCTAGAGTTCCTAGACTTGGAACATTTCATACTCAATCCTTGGCAGTTGGTTTTAGGACTGCCATCGAATGCGTTCCAACTGTTGCACGGTCGTTAAAATGGTCTGTGGGCTTTGTTGTGATGATTAAAAGAAATGCAAATATATATGTAATGAGCATAATAAATTAAATGCCAATAGCGAATACTTGTTTTATTCACAGAACAGTATTACGTAGAATCAAGTTATTATCAGAATTGATTACAAGTATGCCAATCTAATTAGCTTTCAGGTTACCTATTCTAATATTGGTTGTTTGCCATTCACCAATCTTTATCAAATAATATTAAATTGATGAATATGGTAAGTCTATCAAGTAGGCAGTGTGTTTCGTTTTGCTTACCACTGATATGTAACAGGGTTTCAATGTCACAACGAAATATCCACACACTAAAAGGTGAAACCCGTGGAGTTAGTCTGCGCATAGCTTTGGCAGCTATGAACCAACTCCTAAGGGTCGGTGTGAAACATTCCAAGTCGAGGATCTCAAGATCCTACAGAGACTTACACTAGGTATTGCAGTCGTGTTTCGTCGATAGGAGACATAAGTCGTTGGTGTAGTTTTAGTAGGTTAGTTGACAAGGTAGTTGACGGACTGAACTGACTCACTGAAATTGTCATATGGAAGCCTCTTAAGGCATGGTCGATATGATTGGGATTCTCGACTACGTCAGTACGAGATTAGTCCTCGGACTTGAGGAATCACTATAGTCACATGCATACTAACACTATATCTTAGATATGATGAGCGGTGGCCATGTCGTGAGGCATGGACATTCTAAGATTTATCCACTACAATCAGAATTGGTAACAAGGACGGTGGATTCCAAGAGAGGATCTGTCTCTTGTTAGTATATGACAGAGAGTCTCCTATGCGCTCTAAGATGGTTTAGACTCTAAAAGTCTTTTGCCAAAGCAATTGATCGGTCAGGAATAGGTTTCCTAGATTAGATAATTAGATGAAACACGTCTCGAGTATCAAGCATAGTTGCCTAGTCAAAGATGGGAACCGATGCCCAATTCCACGCTCTAGACTAAGGGCGGAAAAAAGTTGACAATAGGACCATAGAAATTGCATCAGCTGCGTGAAAGCAGCTAAGTCCTCCACTGCCTTCCAAGCCCCACAGGTACACCCGTTACATGTGCACTGAGGCGTTGGGCTTCAGTTCTGCCATTTCGTCCCACAATCTCTTCATATTCGTAAAAAAGGATGATGGGGGGAGATTACCCTGTCATAGAGCAGATTTCTCTCTGAATTTAGTACAACTGAATTTGGTAGAATTTATGGTGTAAGTAGAGGATATGACCGAGAGGAGGCGGCGAAGCAGTAGGAAAAAGGTGTGTAGAGGTACAAAATATGTGCATTATATTTGGTTTTATATTTAAAGTGTTTTGTTTTCTTTTGGGAGATAAAGAGACAAAAATAAAGATATGTAAATACATGTTAGAAATAGTATGTAAGTTTAGATTTATATTTTAATATAACTTATGTATAATAGGTGTTGTAAGTTTAGTTTTGTATCTTGGAAGAAAAAAATCACTGTTTATTATCAAATCATGTCTCTTTTATATGAATTTATAATCAGGGTTAGTTACGTTTTAATATCAGAACTATGGCTGTTTTATATTTTGACATCTAAAATGTATTTTGGGTCAACTTACCATTTGAACTTTATGAAATATTGCACTTTGTAATTTATAACTATTTCTCAACAATTTATTTTGTAAAAAACAAAATCACATGAAATGCACATGTGATACTTAAAGTTTATATAATGTGATATTATATACATATGAACAGTTTATAATATTTTAGCCGCAGAAAGATCAATACAATGACAATTAGATATGGCAAAGTGCAAATTTCGCAAAGTTGAGATGGTGCATTGACACAAAAAATAAGTTTCGATGGTAAAATATAATTGACCCTTATACTTATATATATTGTTTTACTTGTAGGTGGATTGAACTGTATAAATTATTGTAGATATATTTTTGTATTAAAAATCATACTCAATTTATGTTTTATTTCATAAATAATAAATATATATTTAATAAATAATTTTATGCACATCGATAAACGGCTAAGAATTTATTTTGACGTTCTATTCGAATTACTAAATTTAAATAGACTACTTCAACAATATATTTGATGAATTTATTTAAATAATTTAATATTGTAAAGTTTTTATGAATTAGTAAAAACACACAACCAAAGTTAGTTATTTTAAGGCCACATTTTTTAATAAATAGTATATATTTTAATTAATTGTAGCATGTTTATAAATAGAATGGATCTAAGTTAATTACACCATATCTATAAATATGTGAAGATTTAAATAGAATAGAGTTAATAAATTATAGCATACTATAGAATTTAACAAATACATTTCTCTCACTATGTTTGTTTGCTAGATTAGAGAGTTCCACCAAAGAATGCATAGAGAGAAGAACTCCGATTTCTAACCCAAATTGAGCTGCAGGAGAGCTAAGAAACCGCTCAGTACCGGTCATAACTTCCCCTGAAAATAAGTTGAAGACGGGTGAAACTACCACCACCACCACAAGAAAAACCCAGCAAATCGACCACCACTACTTGATTTTTTCAGCAGCTGCGGTGCTTAAAACTGTGATTTGAAGCTCCAGAAGCAGCTTCTGCACAAAGAAGGGATGCTCAAGGTAACATATTTTCGGTTGGGCGCTTTCTCTCACCATCTCCAGCAGAACGGGTTGGTGCACAGAATGTGGGCGATGGCGGTTTGAAACCTGGCGGTGAAAGACAATGGACGGTGGGAGGAGTGATGATGGGAGAAAAACGTGAGAATGTACTTAAATGAATTTTTTATATGATATTGAGAAACAAGGCAAAACCCAAAACAAAACAAAATAAACACAGTCTAGGTGAATTAAATAGACCCAAACATGTGGCCTGTTTTGGTTTATCTCGGAGATGGGGTGAAAATGAATAAAAGTGGTGTGGTATTAATGTAATCGTATTTATATAAACACCCACTCAATAAAAAAAAAGAAAATAAACTTTTTTATGGGATGGACTCTCCAAACACTCTCTGTTCTCTCACACACGCTACCACACCATTACAAACACACACTAGAACTCTCCACGGTGAACTTCACGGCGATGGGGAGGATGTCGGCGAACCTGTTGCCGAGCGTGCAGATCATTGGGGAGAGGATGGTCTCGATTTCTTGGATGTGTCTGAAACTGCACTTGGCGAAAATAGTACCGACCAGGGAAGCAGTGACAATGGCGTCTCTACTGCTTCACCAGCGCGGCAAGAGGATGAGATTTGTGCGTCCTTTAATATTGCAGAATTTTTAAATTTGGAACACAAGATTGTTGATGATGGCGATGTTGTTTCTCTTGCTGCGTTGGAAACTCTAAAACAGAAGTGGGTTATGAAATTTCGCCTGAAACTGTTCTCGCGATTGCTACACCGAAGGAGATGACCTGCGCGACTTTTGCTGCTGTTGTTGGCGGCGGCGAATATGGTTACAACAGCAGATATGGAACAGGCGAGGAAGGCGGCGCCACCAGCGTAAACCCTAGATGCGCAATAATTTTTGGGCGCGTCTGTTATTGTATCAGCGCCGGCGATAATGGAGGCTGGGGTGTGGGGGATGTCTCAACCATCTGGAATGTCGCCGGCTTTAGAGAAGGATATGGAACACGCGACACCAGTGATCTTGCCGACGCCGGTGATCTTGCCAAACAGTGCTGCGATTTCTGCTGCATCGTCGAAGTCGCAGTAGATTGACGGGTTTGGGGTGCCTTAAACGTCTGGAAAACGACCTGCTATGGAGGAAGGGATGGGTCATGTGCACACGGCGACAGTGCCTTGCTGGCCGGTGATGAACGCGGCTGGAATTTCTATTGCAGAATCTCTGTTTCTGCAACCTTCCCGGCCATCTATTTCTGCTCCAGTGATAGTTTCAACTCCGCCGACTGAAACTGACTGGACTTTGGGTGTACACATGCACAATCTGACAATGGCTAATATCTCTTCCGGTAATACGGGTTTGTTTGTTGGAAATATTCTCCTATGTACTAGTTCTGAAATCCAAATTTATGATGATAAAATTGCTTTTGCGTTCAATAATTCCTCCCGAAAAACTTTGTCGTATGTTGCACCAGCAATGAAAAATGGTGAAGTTATAGTATGACCGACATTGGAATCAATTCATGATGGGTCTCGTTGGTGGAAGGAAACAGCAGTGGGGTATCTTATGGGAAAACGCCCGTACTCCCATCACCTAAAAGAGTATGTGACTTATATTTGGCCTTCATTAAGGGAGGTAACTTCCACGATGAATGGGTTCTTTTGCTTCCAGTTTAAAATGGTTATGGATATGGAAGATGTAATAGAAGGTGAGTCGTGGCTATACTAGGGGCAAGCGATCGGGCTCAGAAATGACAATCAGGAATGGTAATGCGCAAGGTCAAACACACACAAAGTCCCAGTGTGGATCAGATTGAGACACAAACCGGTAGATCTTTGGGCAACAGAGGGAATAAGCAAAGTGGCTAGTGGAGTAGGGAAGCCACTGTATCCAGCTTAGGGAGACCATGCACGAGACTGGATTTCGCTCGTGTATATGTTATGCTCGATAACAAATTGAAATTTCATAAACACATCATCATTATGGTCCTGGACGAGGATGGAGTGGAATCTCTATGCAAAGTGGACGTGGAGTACGAATAGCTCCCCCCAAAATGTAATAGTTATATGAGCTTGGGGCATTCGTCCAATAACGGGTCCTTGTAGCAACCGGTTGATGCGTCCTTGTAGCCGCCAGTTGCTCGTGAACCTCCCAGCGAGCAAATCAGCGCGAGGGAAGAATTAAGGGTAAGGACGTAGTCATATTCAATTCCTTTGACGCATTAAATTTCATTGATGATGCATAAGCATCCACGAGGGGTCCTAATATCAGCAACCCTATTAGTGATGACCCTTGTTGAATGCTGCATTCTGGAACGTTCGTGGCCTGAACAAGAGGGACCACCTGCTAGCTTTGAAGGACCTAGTGGCTAAGTTCAGGTTACATTTTGTTGGCCTCTTGGATACCACTAGTGGCTGAGTTCAGCTTTGAAGGACCTACTAGAAATCGTATATGGATAGCATGGCATGATGATTTCATTCATGTTAATGTGCTTGATCTGGTATCCCAGTTTATACACTTTCGTGTGATTATACGTGCATGTAATGAACCGATATTTATTACAGTTATTTATGGTGCTAATGAAGTTATTGATCGACGTCAGTTATAGGATTCTTTAAATATGTTGGGTACTCAGTCGATGCATGAGCCGTGGTTAGTGGTAGGTAACTTTAATGTGGTACGTGATCTCAGTGAGGTCTGTGGCACCTCCAGAGATATAAGGATGGCCATGGAGAAATTTAATGTATGTATTCAGTCAACTGCTTTGCATTCACTTCCCATGCAGGGTGAATGGTATAAATGGCATAATTACAGCACGACTTCGCATAGACTATGGAAGCGACTAGACCGGATGCTTAGTAATGATACATGGCTCACACGATTCTCCACATCGTGCTACACTAGTCGCTACACCTCCGGATGCTTATTAATGATACATAGCCCAAAGAAGAACTGCTCGGAAGATCTTGCAGATTAATAACGAGCAAGGGAACACCGATATAGAGCCAGGAGCGGTTATTCATGAGTTTATCTCCTTTTATCAGGCTCTATTAGGAGGGGTACAAAGACAACAGGCAATTAATATTGGGTACTTGAGACTATGGACGAGACATGTGCTGACTGAGGAGGACACCCAACTTCTCCTCAAACCAGTTACGGCCGATGAAGTCAAGCAGGTCATTTTTGACATCGCATACGACAAGGCACCGGGACTTGACGGATATTCTTTTGGGTTTCATGACGCAACCCAACCGCTTGTAGGAACAGAAGTCACGTCAGCTATTATGGACTTCTTTGCATCAGGTAGGATGCTAAAGCAAATCAACACCACGCTTATAGCATTAATCCCTAAGGTACACTCCCCCATGATGGTAACAAATTTTCGCACTATTTCTTGTTGTAATGTCCTCTATAAGATCATTGCGAAAATTCTTGTTCACAGATTCAGTTTAACTTCGGATAAATTGATAAGCACCTGTCAGGTGTTTTTTGTTCTAGGTCGCAGTATACGCGACAATATTATGTTAGCACAGGAACTCATTACAGGATACAATCAAGCACGGCTTCCCCCGCTATGTGCGCTTAAAGTGGACATTGGGAAAGCCTATGACACTGTAGAATGGGATTTCCTCCTAGCAGTTTTGCACCTATTTGGGCTCCCTACACAGTTCATTCGATGGGTGGAGGGTGTTTAAACGGGGTCTGGATCCATTTGCTGAGTTATCTGGACTTCGGCTTAATGTGCAAAAGAGCCATCTCATTTTATCACGAGCGCCACATGGGATGAGAAACTTGTTATTAGCAGCACTTGGGTTTCAAGTGGGGCATTTACCGATGCAATTCGTCTAGTCTCTTTCAGACTATCAATAGCGGATTGCCAACCTCTATTGGCAAAAATTGATAGTCGCATCCAGGGTTGGGAGGGTACAACATTATCAATTGAGGTACGGATTTAGATTATTAAATTCGTTCTCATGGCTTTGAGTATCTATTGGGCTTCCGCGTTCATTCTACCTAAAGGTGTTATAAGGGAGATCAAGAAAAGATTGTATTCCTTCTTATGGAAAGGTGCTACTAGTGGGGGCTATGCAAATGTAGCATGGAGAGATGTATGTAAGCCAACTGCAGAGGGAGGACAGTGCTCAAGAGATATCGCTATTCTTAATCATGCCTTAATGAGTAAGACATTATACGATGTGATTCACTGTGATAGAACATCCATATGGGTGAGAGTGGTTGTACCATGGGCGCTTGCGTGACAGGTTAATTTGGACAATTTCTGAGCATGGAGGTTCATGGGGTTGGAGAAAACTCTTCGCCTATGTACCGTTAATCGACCATTGGTGGATTACCAAGTAGGTAATGGAGCTACCTTCTATTTGTGGCAGGACCCGTGGCACCCCCTCGGACCACTTATTCAAAGGATCCCACGTGGCCCGCAACTCACTGGTCTTGGACTCTCGGAGAAACTTAATGGGGTCATTATGGATGGGCATTGACACTGGACCTCATCATGGGCATGTTTGGAGATTGTACAGAATTTTCCCATAAGCCATGGAGTCGATGATCATGTTCATTGGCGAGATACGAATGGATATCTCATTGTTGCATCGCTATATCGTATATTACACTCACCGGGACCCAAGGTAGGCTGGAATTCACTACTCTAGGGCTCCCTGAAGATCCTAGACATACATTCATACTGTGGCTCGCTATATTAGGGAAACTATCCATGGCAGGTAAACCGTGGTTGTTTTATCTTTGCACCTATGTTCTATGTGATGAAGACGCAATAGAAACACATACTAACTTATTTTTTCGATGTTTTTATGCCAGACGATGCCTCATAGCTGTAAGACAAGATGTTCGATTCACATGGCCGAACGGAGACTGGGCCTTAGACGTGGAGTGGGCTACTAGGAAGTGGAGAGGGAAACATATCGTCAATTTATCCTACCGTGCACTACTCACTGCCATCATAGTGGACGACGTTAGACAGAGAATCAATAGTGCAAATTTATCACACTCTCCCATGGCCTATCATGGGAGAAATCGATATTTGACTATTGTACTGTACGCATGTAACTTTTTATTAATAAAACTTACTTTTACCTAAAAAATAAATAAATAAATAAACTTACACAAAACCCACTATTGTACATATCTCATTCAATAAATCTAATTACTCATACTTAACATTTTATAAAAACACACATATATCACAAAAGCTAAATGAACATTTATATTGACATTAAATCTGAGGGGATAAGGTAATTATCCACTTTCATTTGTTACTTTGTCCCTTCACATGTTCTTATACATAAGAAAATTTTAGTCCTACTAACCTTAAAATATGACATCACAATGTCCTAATAGCCTAGCATAAAATATTTTCATGTAATGTTATATTGATTAAACCACCACAGTTTTGTAACATTATTGAAGGCTACAAAACATAGTGATAGAACTGCTCAATGGCCAAGACTAAAATAATATAATAAACAAAAATTACTGCAGAATAGCAGAAACAATTTCAATAGCTCTTCAATCTATCTCTTTATGTATCTATCTATCTATATAGGAAAAAGTGTCATTTTAGTCCGCTAAGTATGCTTAATTTTAATTTTAGTCCGATAACTATGCCCATATTTGTTTAGGTCCAGTAACTTACTAAATTGCTTACTTTTAGTCCTCTGGCAGATTTTCGAGTAATTTTACCCCTATGCAACTTTTAAAAGGCCATTTTAGTCCATATGCACTCATTTCACATTTTTTCGATAATGCTCACCTAGAATGGTAGCACAACCTAGGTTTAGAAGAAATATATGATTATATTTTATTTTGATATTATTTATCCACTAATCGAGGAGACTCTCCGAGAGAAAATGGAACCAAATGAAAGTTCGAGTTTCTTTTAAAACATGGAATTTTTCCAGATTCTGGAATTACAAAGAAGAGAATTTCTCATGAAAATTCTTGAAAAATGTTACAATGGTCCCATGAGGATTGATCCAAAACTTCTCACGCCGGAAGAAGAACAAGAGTGACTGAGAAATTTTGAGATTCGACAAGTGCTACCAGGGAATGCAGTGAGGCGTCTACACTCCAATGAAGTCCATCGTAGAATCCCAGCCAGGAGAAGCGGAACGGGTAAATTCCTTCATAATTTCGGTTCTAAAACTTGTGACTGATTGGAAACAACTCGAGCCAGATACATCAAAGATCTCCCAAGATCTGAGGGAGATACAGAAGACAGTTCAAGACTATGTACATAGGTTAATCTATATACCTATGAAAATAGAATCTTTGAGCCAAAAAGTGGACAAGGTCCTTAAGATCCGTCCAGATCTACACAAGGGCCTTACAGATCTAAGGTGCAGAAATTACAAATCTGAAAAGAAACCATAGGGAATACCCTGAGACATCAAACTCCAAACAGGAGCAAATAAGGGACGCCCTTTAAACAGTACCTCTTCTACATTAGAAAGGGAAGGCCACGAAGATTCCAAAGCCGAAGTTTAAAGAGGATCTGATTATCGCATCTATCAGATTATAAAATAATGGAGGTAACAAGAACGGATCTATCCGATCTATAAGAATTGGCAAAATCCTTTTCCCAACTCGGTATTGTGGATTTGGTCAATATCCAAACAAATGTAATTACTCCAGCACTACCACCGCCGGAGGGAAGTACATGTTCTAATGATCCTCCACAGGATCAACCAATGAGGGAAAGCGTGGATTTCCAAACTAATGCCACTCCAACGTTTGTGGGAACCAGGCTAAAGGAAAATCTAGGGAGAAATTCAAAAAGAGTTCCTGAAAATACACCTTGGGCGAGGACCATGCTCCAGCCTTTACATCCATATGGCGCTATACTAAACTTGGATATTATTGATTTTCGTAATACAGAGAAATTGTTAGACGAATGGGTTGCAGCAATCAAGAAAGCAACAACTACCCTAGAGCTCGACAAAGAAAACTTCATAAAGCTTGTGGAGTTGAGCTTGGAGGGATCTGTGAAGATCGGATGGGATAATATCCCAGAAGATACCAAAGCCAGCATCCTTGTCGGAGATTTGACAGGCGAGATAGCAGACCGGCTAGGAAAGCCTATCAAGATACACTTCATCGGAGATGAATACTTAGAAGGAAGTAGATCAGAAAAGGCTAGAGAATATGCACAGGTTCTCTTCAGCCTTGAATTAAGAAGCATTTGCATAGTAGATGAATGTATCTATTGGTTCCGCAAGTATTTCTTCCAGAGTGGAGTAGAAACAGAAGTAGTAGCTCAGTCCATGGAGGGAAAAGTTTATCCAGTCATAAAAAGTACCTTAAGGACAGCTAGATTCGGTGGCGCGAAGAATGTCTTTCCTCAAAGACAAACTAAAGGATTGGTGTTATCAAGCATCTATCCTGAAAAACATGAAAAGACTGAGAGGTAAAATCAAACGAACTACTCTCTGTTCTGATAACAATGATTTTCTGACTAGTATAGGAGCATCAAGCGAGCTGAGGAAAAGGACGAAGCAAAATAGTGACTCCTACCCTAGGAGTTCCAGAAGAACCTTTTCATGACGGAGATCATGGTAGTCCAAGTCCAAAGCTAGAACATATAAAATTGGACAAAGAACAGGACCTAAAAGGGTTTCATCCCAAGGATCTAGACGAACAGATGCAAGATCCACTGGAAGAACCCCTACATGAAGAACTTTCAAACGAGCCCAAACCCGAGCCAGTGAAAGTTTCAAAGACTGCAATTGCTGGACTTGCGGAGCAAAAGGACATATATCTCTCGATTACCCGCAGAAACGTGGTGAATCTGTGAAAATTTGAAGCCACGGATGATATTCTAGATGCAGTTTACTATGGCGATTTGGTACCCATCAACCAATTCGAAGATCTTCTTTCAGACGAAAGCGTCTATGAGGAGAAACTAGAGACTGATTCGGATGGATTTTCAACCGAGTCAGAATAATTACAATGAGCGAGATAGGCTACAAACTTCCAAAAGCCTATCACGGTTCTTTCCAGAATGACGGTGTCAAATAAAATCATGGAAAGAATCATGTGACCAGATTCCAACCTCAACCCATACGATGGATTTAGGATTGAAAGAATTAGGAAAGTCTTGAACCAGATTGGACTTAAACAAAGGAAGCATCACAAAATCTACAAAGTAAGTTCAGTAGAGTGATGGAAATGCAACTAATTCCTAAAGAAAAATTCTTAAAGAATTAAGTAAGCTTAGAGAAGAAGTAGCTATTACTATGAAATGGATCCACATTGGAACTATTGAAGTAGTAATAAAAGCAACTTTTAAGGAAGGAATTGATTCAGATATACATTTATCAATAATGCATAGAAGAATCAATAACCTAAGAGACGGTTGTCCTAGAATAATGATAGGTAATTTGTATGTAGGAAAGTTAATGTTTAACATTCAGCCTAGGTTTGCATACAACCTAGCAGACCAAGATTTTAGTAGAGTCTTAACCCTTCATCAAGATTTCAAAAGAAAAGATCTAATGAAAGAAGGTAATAGACCATATTCTATAACTTATAGAATAGCTTATACACCTTCTAATACACATCATTCAGATTGTTAGCTAGCAAAATATCGACAGACAGCAATAGGGACTTTCTGCATTTTCTGCAAAATATCGACAGACAGCAATACACCTTCTTATACACCTTACCAAATTTTCTCTTATCCTGCATTTTTGCATGAGTTAATCTGGCATCAAAATCACCACGTTTGCTGCGAACATTTATTGGCATTATCCTGTTAAATAACTTTTCTCATCACAACAGTTGTATCTCATTACCACAGTTAGTAGTAAAGATTAACAGATTCATTTGATTGTAAGGTCCTTTTGTCTTTCAGGCAATAGGGACTCACAGACAGCAATAGCTTCTATAAGGAATCTGAGGAGGAAATTCTGAACGTTAAAGAAGCACTACTGGAAATGAAATTGCTACACATCAGCGAACAAGATCGCAGCTACTCTGAAGGTCAAAGATGAATGCAAATACGAGTATGTTCAATACAAATCTATCCAAATGAACATGGAGGATAAGAATGCTATGCAGATGATAATCAAAGAGCATATCAGTCTTAGACTCATTGAACCTGAAGTCTCTACCTACAGTAGCCCTGGATTTCTTATATGAAATCATGGTGAGATTAAGAGAGGTAAACATAGGTTGGCTATTAACTATCAAGGCATTAATAAAATATTAGAATTTGATGGTTATTACAATCCTAGTAGAGAACACTTAATTGATTGCATTAAAGGGGCAAAAGTGTTTTCCAAATTCAATTGCAAATCTGGGTTTTATCAGATTAGGATATAGAGTGAATCAAAGAAATTTACTGCATTCTTCACACCACAGGGACAATATATCTGGAATGTGCTTCCAATGGGTTTAGCTAATGCACCCCAAATATTTCAAAGAAAGATGGATAATCTTTTTAAAGATTATTTTGAATTCATGTTTGTCTATATTGACGACATATTGATTGCGTCTAAAAATATGAAAGAACATATCAAACATTTTGAAATATTTTCTGACGCTGCCATAAAGAAGGTTTAGTATTTTTTGAATAGAAGGCTACTATAGCTGCCAATAAAATTGAATTTTTAGGAATTCTTATTGATGAAATAGGGATTGAGTCACAGGACCATATTTTGGAGAAAATTCGTAATTTTTCAGACGTACGGAAAAATAAAAAACATTTGTAGTGCTTCTTGAGAGTTGTTAATTTTGCAGGTATCTTCATTAAGGATCTTGCAAGATACAGAAAGGATTTCCGACCACTCTTGAAAGAAATAGAGAGTTCAAAGTAGAAATGGGAACAAATCCACACAAAAAGGGTTCGTGAGCTAAAACAGGATTGCAGTAACCTGCCAAAGCTTGCTATACCACTGGACGAGGATGAATTGGTAGTCTACACAGAATTACAGATGGGCAGAAGTGCACATGAAGAAGACAACTAAAGGGGAAGAACCTTTTAGATACACAGGAGGGTTGTTCTCAAAATAGTTTGGCATATTCATGAGAAAGAATTCTTTGCGGTTTGGAAGTCTTTTATGAAATGGCCTTTATTTTTACTTGCTAAAAAATTTCCTTTAAAAGTTGATAATACTAATGTTAAGGCTTTCTTAAAAAATAAATTAGAATTAATAGAGAAAGCTCGTATTGTCAGATTGCAAGCTTAATGCCAATATTATTGTTATAATATTATCGTTATAAAATCTCATAAAAATGTTGTTGTAGATTTCCTGACGAGAGATGGTGGCAGTTGAAGCAAACTCTATCATGTTGAGACTCAGGCACCTCCGGAAAAATCTCGAGGAGCTTGACAGAAAGTTCGGACAGCTAGTAGTTAATGCCCAAGTTGCTGGACAAATTCAAAGAGCAGATCTAGACACTGTCCAGGTTGCAATAAGGAGTTCCTTATTAGCATCCACCTCGCTATGGAATGATCTACGAGAACTAATTCGGAAGGCGTAACCTCGGGGATGACTCATGAATTAAGAGAGCATGACCCAGAACATGCCTTTAGAGGTAGGGCTCTAGACCTGTAGCGTCGGATTCAAGTACCGATTGCACAAGGCCATCACCAGACTCTGGTGAAATGGCAACAATTGAGTCACAGGAAATGCAAACTCCTGCGGGTTCAAATCAACCCGGCACCTCCGGGGTTAAGGAGGAAGAGATTAGCCTTAGGCCAATGACAGGCACCTCCAAGGCTAATACTAACGAATTGATATCTTCTTCTTCTTGGCAAAATATCAGCGAATATGGAAAAAATTAATTTCTCGCAAAGGAGTGAACCCAGGCAAGACCATTATCGAAACATTCGAAAAATATAATAGGGTTTGGATGTTAGAGGGGTCGGAACCAGAAGATGTCCGAGAATGGTATGATGTTGGAGCTCTTGCTTCAGTTCATACTATGTCCCCAAGCTTTCCTGAGATTTCTAAACTTTCGGAGTGGATTAGTGTGGCGGTCTTTGATTCATGGCAAAACAACCCCCACTTAAAGAGAGGGACGTTCTAGAGTTAAATTTCTATCAGTAGCTCCAGAAATTGTAGGAAAGGGGTTTCATCCAACATTCCATTTTATGAAGCTGCAGAGGCCAGATATGGTAGCTTTCAACAAGATCAAATCTGCCTCAGGAGAAGCTCCCCATGTATCAGCCATTAATGAAGATAGTATCTCTACTAGGAGAGCTTGGGGATTATTAGTCTATCTCACAGAGATGGACAAAAAGTCAAGTATCCATTCAATATTTTTTCAAAGAAAATGAATGGATCGTTCCTGTTAAACTCCATGACAGGAAAGAGCACTGAGTTCGCAGAAAACTTATTTGAAAAGAAGAGAATGTTGATCAGGGGAAATAAGCTGCCGGCGACTGAAGCAACCCAGAGGAAGACATGCAACATGTTGAATGTTGTGCAATGGCTTAACCATTTATGTCCTTTCTGTGAAAAACAAGAAATGCCCTTATTCGGGACAAAAATTCGGGTCACACATAATAAACCTGAACCAAACCAGGATAAGGAAAAAGAAAATTTTTACAAAAAAGAAGTAAAAATAAAAAAATATAAAAAGACAAGGATAAGACTGTCGGCAGAAAACGACAAAGGCCAACAGTCAGCTTTGCAGGAAAGCCAGCTGGAACGCATGTGACCCACAAACCATTATGGCCAACAAGTGGGAATCACGAGGAGATGAAGAATGCAATGACGTCATCACAAAAACAAGTTTGAAGTCCGAATTTGATGTCCGCGGATGCCTATAAATAAAGATGTAATGAACTAGAAGAAAAACATAAAAAAACTTCTCCTATTCTTCAAAGCATTTGAATACAGAGTCCTTTTAATCTTTAGTAGAGTTTTAATCTTTTAGTTTATGGGGGTTTCCCCAACAAGTCAAGTCCTCTACACTATGAGAGGCTAAATAGTTGTCTCCTCGAACGGAGGAATAATATCTATGTAATATTCTCTATATTTCTCCAATAAAAGTAAGACTTTTGTTCAACCGATTTGTCCAAATTTCTATTAAGTCTTTGTATTGGAGTCCCTTTCACGCCCTAAAGTAGGAAACGAAATAGGGCTGTGCTGGTTTGTTATTGAAGGAGCCAAGTGCCTGCAAACGATCTGTTGCGGTAGTATGGTTGGAGGAAGTCCTTCAAAATCGAGAACTTGAAAAACCCGGAAATAGAGCTGTCAAAGTAAGGTACGAATTTATGGGGTCTTAATTTATTTTGGAAGCATGTTGGGCCATTTTTAGAGCATTAAAATATACTGTTAGGCTTTATTACAAAAGAAGGGCAAAAGGGTCATAAAATTAGTGGAAGGATCGAATCTAAGCAAAAGGAAAAGATATAGGACTAAAACTAATATTGTCAAAGTTAAAGGATCAAAACAATTTTAAGGAATAAATAAAGGACTATTCGGATCTTTTTCCCTATCTATATATATTTCTATATATACAATTTAAATAATAGACAATCTCCTAACAGTAATGTACATGAAGCCAAGTATAACTAGCAATTATAAGTAATATATACAACTCATACGACGAATCTAGAATACGATCCTCATTGTCCATTCTAAAGCAGTTGATTGGTCATCCATGACACAAATCTAGAACACCCACAATAAGCTGTTGGATTACATGTGAATGGACATGAAACCCTACATCGAGAGAAGCTCTCCAATATATGTACAAATATGTATATAACACTCTCAACTTTGACAAATGTTTTAAGGGTGAATGCAATTCACCCTCTGTGATATTGAAAATGAGCATATTACCCTCTATGAAAAAAATATAACAATTTATCCCCCTATACTTTTTAAAATGAAGCAATTTACCTCCTTATATAGGGAGGTAAATTGCTTCATTTTGGAAAACATAGGGAGATAAATTGTTGTATTTTAAAAATTACAGGGAGGTAAATCGCTATTTTTTTTTTTAACAAAAACCACCTAGGGCTTGGGGGAGCTTTCCGAAGTCCCCAGTCCTTCTATATTAAAATGTACCAAATAGTTACAGCGGGGAGAGCTACCTCCCTAGAATTTCTAACAAAGCCATAAACATGCAGCACTACTCCCTTACAAATAGAGCAACATTAAATAAGGAGTACTACTCCCTTACAACAAAAGACACAAAGATGTGTACTAGAAAAATTATGGCGAGTCAAATCGCTATTTGGTTTTTCATAAGGGCGTAATTTGCTCATTTGCGATATCATAAGGGGTTGCTTACATTTTTTCCTATATTTTACTTATGATTTTTTATGATCTGGCTATGTATGGACCCCACTGCTTGTTAAGTGAGGTGTGATACTGAAAAGAAGAGGTCATTGCAGATCTTAGTTAGAACTATTCTTATAGAAAACACAAACATATCATTGCAACTGCAGATATAAAATAAATATATGTCATGAATTCGTAAACTCAGTACGTTGCATGCCTTATTTTTGTTTTTAGAGCAACTAAGGTACGTCTTGTGATCTATAGCATGCCATATTAACTTTTCTTTCTACACGTAAGGGTTAGGGCTCATAATATTGCAATCAACTTATTTGTTCAGTAGATAAATAAAAGGACATGTAGCATGAAATGAAATTTTTACATAATATTTGGTTTCAATTTTGCTTCATCTCCGAGATGGGCCAAAACATGGACAATGTTTGTTTTGATTTGTTTTCAATGTTTTGGTGGTGTTTTGAGATGTTTTGAAATAGTGCCTCATTTGTTTTTTATCAAAATAAGTCTACACTAATCATAGGCCCTACAACTAAAAAAATTATATACATACTCATACATATATATTAATATATATAGAAGAGATATGATTTGACAATGAACAGTAGTTTTTGTCTCTTACTAAACAACACCAAACATACTATACTTATTTTATATTATCTCCAAAAATAAATCCAAACATACACACTATCTCTAACACATACTTATTTATCTTTTTTCTCTCTCTCTATCTCCACAAAACATATCAAAAAAAGTTAAAAATGAAACCAAATATAGTATTAGGTTTTCTGCAAAACTTTCGGCAAGATTATCAACATCGAGCAATAAAATAAAATTAACAAAAAAAAATGAAAATAAAACAAGGTATAGATTACCTGATTTGCTGCAGGAGCCTTTTAGGGGTATTGTTAACGTGTTCCAGTCCAAGATATTGCTCCCAAGAAACACAAATACTGCTTCTCTGTAGACTCAAAACATATTATGAAATTTAAGCGCATCTGCATATAAATATTGTCACAGAGTGTGTCTGTGTGAGAGTGTGACTGAGACCTGGAAATGGTCAAACAAAGTATCTGAGTCCTCCAAGTATTCTGCTTCACTATGCTACGCAAAAGCAAATCTCCATTGCATAAAATTGAGAAGATTCAAGCAGAAAGTAGAAGTTGTAGCATGCTAACCACATAAGCAACATACCATCATCTTCATTTAATGTGATTGTAACAATTAGGCTCGGGCTGGAATACCTTCGAAAATTCCTCATCTCGTACTTGCAATTTGTTCTGCACACGAACACTGATACGGGACAAAGTTTCACCATCATTGATCATGAATAAAAATGGCTCGGCAAGAGTTTTAATTCGCTGCCATAAGCAAAATGAATATATAAGATTTAAAAGGAAGAAAATCAAAGAGATTCACTTGCAGTTGAAATAGAGAGGTAGAACGAGTACAAATATCTGAGGAAAACTATGAAGTAACAAACTTAAAATACTACCATCTGGTTTTGAGCATCCTCACGCATGAAGCGACACACATTAATCAAACATTTACTTGGGCCAAGAAATTTCTCTGCCTCTGGAATGTGTAATGAGAAATTGTAAAAGTGGAGAAATTGTTGATATTAAAGATGAACATATGGGGAAGCCAATTTTAAAGAAAAAAGTGTCGTAGCCTAGCAAAGACACAATACTAACATGGAAAGCAAATAGCAAGATATTTTTTGTTATGTGTATCACCTGAAAAATGAAAGCATTTATATACATAGACACACATATGTATAGAGATAGAAAAAGACCTCCTCTGCTTGTAAAGTCCAACGATTGTCATTTATTGCTGCGATCTTATCACTATTAGGATATATCTGTAGGAACTTGGAGTTTCAGCAACTTAAAAAAATAAGCATAGAAGGCTAGATATAAGGAATTTCTAACATCCATTTGGAAACACAATATACAATTTACTAAGTGAAGACCACATGGGCAAAATACAAAAACCTAGCAAGTACTGAGACTCAACTTCCAAGTCAGAGTGCATGTCTCCGACACATCCAATTTGTATGTAGTCAATGCATAAAAGAGTTTTCAGCATAAAATAAATTGAATTTAACTATTTAAGTTGGATTATTATGTAAAAGTTTAGAAGAATATTATTTTGGTATTAATATTATGAAACTATTGAATGAAACAAAAAGAAGATGCAATAATTCAGGACCTTATACATCTTGTGCAATAATACTTCCAGCAACCTGAGCTCTGCATTTGGACGAGAAAGTTTCACCTGTTTAACATGAACATTTCAACAGTTAAAAATCATATAACGCTATGTTATGCGACAAATCTTAGAATTCTAGGAACACACACACGCGCACTCCCGGTAATAACTTGTCTACTATATTACCTTCTCCTTGAGATGCTCAAGCACATCACCCACAGTGCTTTCTTTTGGCAGCCTAATACAGTGAGTTTCCAGCTATATAAGTAAAACAATTAAGATATTTAATGTTTGCTAAATATATATGTATGCACTTGTAGAGGAGAATATAGTCCAATTATGAATTAATACTCACTTCAGAGTTTGCCGCACAGTTGAAAGCAAGTTTGAGGATTCTCAACTCTTGCAATTCTAGTAGAGGTATATCCAATACTTCAAAGTATAGAATATCAGAAAGCTGAACAAGAAGGTAATGCTTTGTTAGTTTTACACCCTCATCAAATGAACCCCCACTTAGAGTTGTATCAATGCGTACTTGATCGTAATGCAGCAGCATCTCTAACAAGTTTTCTACTCCTCGATATCTTATAAGATGAGCTTTGGGTCCTTGAGAGTAGATATTGTGTGATGTAAGCCGTAGTTTGGACGGATCATCGACTCCGGGTTGGTTCGCTACTCTCTTAACAAGTTCATCATATCAATCAAGCTTTGACCTTCACAATTAGTGAAATTTGAATAGCAGAGTTAAGTGATCGATATTACCAATCATAACATAGGAAATTACGCTCTAGAATTAAAAGTCTGTCTTTTATTGAACTCACAGTTGTAAACAAAATTCATCCTTTTCAGGCCTTTCCAAGGAGCGAAAGTGGATAACCTGCCGAATTACAAACAGAAAAAGTGTGACGTCACAAAAATTATAATGTATAATTCGGAGATTAATTGGTAAATTTTTATAAAATTTAGTTATTTGGTAAATAAATTATGGGCCATAATTGGAATATAATAAAACTGGAACGGGTTAAATTGGAGTTCATTATAATATTTGGGGGCAACTTATATTAACTAAGAAAATTAGGAAGGACATAATGGGTATTTTGAGAAAAAATTAATTAAATAAATAATAATAATAATATTATTATTATTTATATATATATTAGTGTATATATATTAAAGAGTAATATATATATACTTATGAAGAGAGAGAGAGAGGATTGAGAGTGGGAGGTGGGCCATCACCCCCACCGCCTCACTCTCCTCTCTTTACTCACACACACATACATAATACACATACACACATGCACGGCACACACACACACATGAAATTGAAAATTCCTCTTGCGGGAAAAACCAGAGGTACGATAATTGTAATATTAATTTTTATTAATTTCTCAAATTACATTACTTAATTAGTTCATTTATTAAATATTGATCATATTGAGCGATATACTATATAACCAGAATATTTTACGAGTTTTGCTATTTAAAATAGTGTCAAATTAAATATCGAATTGGATATACAAGTGATATCGTAGGTCAATCAGATTATTAAATTTATTAGATTTGAATATTACTATAGCTAATTTATACAATTCCATCGGAATTGTTAACCAAATACGCACTTATATATATTATTGTTCAATTAAAGATTATAATAGCCAGAAATTGATAGAAAATTCATAGAAATATTCCAAAAATTATATTTAATAAATGGTATGTTAATAAAGAGGAAAAATGAAGATTTGTATTTCGATAGAAATGGAATATTAAAAAATTATTAGAAATTGTACGAATAATATTTAATATTATATTTAAAAGAAATTACGATATTCTCGATATATTAATTGTATGTGGTATAACTTATTATAGGATACGGGAGTAAAGTGAAAAGACCAAACCACTACCTATTGGATAGATAAAAGCGTTGTAAGGTCGAGGTAAGTAAATAATTAGTATTATCTATATATGCTTTCTGTATTTATGATTATACTGTTATCTGAATTTGTGGTTCGTGCTGACATTGATTTATCTGAAAGTATATGAGTGATGGATGATTTGATTTGATTGATGGTAATGTATACATGGAATGAGAAAGTACGTTGAAATATTATGTTTGTTGTTTGATGTGTTGTGAGTGTCTGAGAATGAGAATGTATTGATATATGATTTTACGTTACTAGTTGCTTACAAGAATTGTGATATGTGAAAATGCGGGAGTGGTGGAAATTAAATATAATTATGGTGTGAATACCCCTTGATGTGTTGAAAAGCCTATAAGGCGATATGAAAAGTGTTATGTGCGAAATGAAAGTGCTATGGGCGAAAAGAATGTGCTATGTGCGAAATTAAAGCACTATGTGCGAGATGAGGTTGATGAGCCGGCTGTCAAGGGGATTCACTTAAACTAAATAATGGTGAGATTGAGTTGGCGGGAAAAACACAATATCACCTTCTGGTAAGCAAACTAGGCAAAAGAGGAAGTTTAATTGATTGTCTTATTGCGTGATAACTATGTGGTGTAATAAAGAAGGTTATGTGGAAACAAATTGACTATATATTCTATGCATATTGCCTATGTATCTTGTTTGAGGTTATATTTGGTATACATATATAGATAGGACTGGTTATTTGCTTATTGAGTGGCAGGCTCATCCCCCTGCTGACATTTTCTTTCAGAAATAGACGTTGAGGTGTCTGACTATTGAAGATTAGGTCCACGCGCTATACTCAGGCAGGTTGGGCCAGTATGGAGTTTTCTCCTTTTTGTCAGTTAGAGTACAAAATACATTTTGTTGTATAGAGAGAACGTAAGCATGGAGATTACTTTTGATGGGCTATGTGTAGTGTTTGATGTGCATACAAGAATGGTGATATGTGGAAATGAGGGAGTGGTGTAAATTGAATATAATTGTGATGTGAATAACCCTTGATGTGTTGAAGAGCCTATAAGGCGATATGAAAAGTGCTGTGTGCGAAATGAAAGTGCTATGTGCCAGATGAGCTTGATGAGCCGGCTGTCAAGGAGATTCACTTAAACTTAATAATGGTGAGATTGAGTTGGCGGGAAAAACACAATATCACCTTCTGGTAAGCAAACTAGGAAAAATGGGAAGTTTAATTGATTGTCTTATTGGGTGATAACTATGTGGTTATGTGGAAGCAAATTGACTATATATTCTATGCATATTGCCCATGTATCTTGTTTGAGGTTATATTTGGTACACATATATAGATAGGACTGGTTATTTGCTTACTGAGTGGCAGGCTCATCCCCCTGCTGCCATTTTCTTTCAGGAATAGACGTTGAGGTGTCTGACTATTGAAGAATAGGTCCACGCGCTATACTCGGGCAGGTCGGGCCAGTATGCAGTTTTCTTCTTTTTGTCAGTTAGAGTACAAAAACATTTTGTTGTATAGAGAAAACGTAAGCATGGAGATTACTTATGATGGGTTACGTGTAGTGTTTGATGTGCATATATGATGATGTAGGTTCATTATGCTTGTTATGACGTTGGGGTTAAGTATACATATGGGTTAAATTATTATGTGCATTTATATTTATAAACACAGGGATTACTGTAAGTATGATGTTTAGCTTAAATATAGCCCTTGTAGCGAAGGGGTGCTACATTAGGTGGTATCAGAGCAGGGATTAGATTTCCTAGGGATAGTAGATGAAATGTAATATTGTACGTGTGGTATATACTAGGAATCTACTCATATGTGTGTATTTCATATAGGATGGAAGAGTGAAGAGAAAACGCTGCTGGCCCAACTGAGTTAATTAGAGTCTGTGCAGGGTCATGATTCAGAATCAGAACATCAGGGGTTAGGATCCCAAAATAGAAATGTTCCACAACCAGAAATAAATCCCTTTATGCAACAGTTCCTAGAAATGATGCAAAGGACATGAGAAAAAAAATACCCATATTTATCATTTGAGCCGGTAAGTTAGTTAAATTTCGAGGACGAAATTTTTATTATGAGGGGACAATTGTGACGCCCCAAAAATTATAATATATAATTGGGAGATGAATTGGTTAATTTTTATGAAATTTAGTTAATTGGTAATTAAATTCTGGGCACATAATTGGAATATAATAAAACTTGAACGGGTTAAATTGGAGTTCGTTATAATATTTGGGGGCAACTTATATTAACTAAGAAAATTAGGAAGCACGTAATGGATATTTTGAGAAAAAATTAATTAAATAAATAATAATAATAATATTATTATTTGTATATATATTAGTATATATATATATTAAAGAATAATATATATATACATATGAAGAGAGAGAGAGAGGATTGAGAGTGGGAGGTGGGCAATCACCCCCACCGCCTCACTCTCCTCTCTTTACTCACACATGAAATTGAAAATTCCACTTGCGGGAAAAACCAGAGGTACGATAATTGCAATTTTTAATTTTTATTAATTTATATAATTACATTACTTAATTAGTTCATTTATTTTGATTATATTGAGCGATATGCTATTTAACTAGAATATTTTACGAGTTTGGCTATTTAAAATAGTGTCAAATTAAACATCAAATTGGATATAAAAATGATATCGTTGGTCAATTAGATTATTAAATTTATTAGATTTGAATATTACTATAGCTAATTTATACAATTCCACCGGAATTGTTAACCAAATACGCAATTATATGTATTATTATTCAATTAAATATTATAATAGCGAGAAATTGATAGAAAATTCATAGAAATATTTCAAAAATTATATTTAATAAATGGTATGTTAATATAGAGGAAAAATGAAGATTTGTATTTCGATAGAAATGGAATTTAAAGAATTATTAGAAATTGTACGAATAATATTTAATATTATATTTAAAAGAAATTACGATATTCTCGATATATTAATTGTATGTGGTATAACTCATTATAGGATACGGGGGTAAAGTGAAAAGACCAAACCACTACCTATTGGATAGATAAAAGCATTGTAAGGTCGAGGTAAGTAAATGATTAGTATTATCTATATATGCTTTCTGTATTTATGATTTTACTGTTATTTGAATTTGTGGTTCGTGCTGATTTTGATTTATCTGAAAGTATATGAGTGATGGATGATTTGATTTGATTGACGGTAATGTGTACATGGACAAGAAAGTACGTTGAAATATTATGTTTGTTGTTTGATGTGTTGTGAGTGTCTGGGAATAAGAATGTATTGATATATGGTTTTACGTTACTAGTTGCATACAAGAATGGTGATATGTGGAAATGAGGGAGTGGTGTAAATTGAATATAATTGTGGTGTGAATAACCCTTGATGTGTTGAAGAGCCTATAAGGCGATAAGAAAAGTGCTGTGTGCGAAATGAAAGTGCTATGTGCCAGATGAGCTTGATGAGCCGGCTGTCAAGGGGATTCACTTAAACTTAATAATGGTGAGATTGAGTTGGCGGGAAAAACACAATATCACCTTCTGGTAAGCAAACTAGGAAAAATGGGAAGTTTAATTGATTGTCTTATTGGGTGATAACTATGTGGTTATGTGGAAGCAAATTGACTATATATTCTATGCATATTGCCCATGTATCTTGTTTGAGGTTATATTTGGTACACATATATAGATAGGACTGGTTATTTGCTTACTGAGTGGCAGGCTCATCCCCCTGCTGACATTTTCTTTCAGGAATAGACGTTGAGGTGTCTGACTATTGAAGAATAGGTCCACGCGCTATACTCGGGCAGGTCGGGCCAGTATGCAGTTTTCTCCTTTTTGTCAGTTAGAGTACAAAAATATTTTCTTGTATAGAGAAAACGTAAGCATGGAGATTACTTATGATGGGTTACGTGTAGTGTTTGATGTGCATATATGATGATGTAGGTTCATTATGCTTGTTATGACGTTGGGGTTAAGTATACATATGGGTTAAATTATTATGTGCATTTATATTTATAAACACAGGGATTACTGTAAGTATGATGTTTAGCTTAAATATAGCCCTTGTAGCGAAGGGGTGCTACATTAGGTGGTATCAGAGCAGGGATTAGATTTCCTAGGGATAGTAGATGAAATGTAATATTGTACGTGTGGTATATACTAGGAATCTACTCATATGTGTGTATTTCATATAGGATGGAAGAGTGAAGAGAAAACGCTGCTGGCCCAACTGAGTTAATTAGAGTCTGTGCAGGGTCATGATTCAGAATCAGAACATCAGGGGTTAGGATCCCAAAATAGAAATGTTCCACAACCAGAAATAAATCCCTTTATGCAACAGTTCCTAGAAATGATGCAAAGGACATGAGAAAAAAAATACCCATATTTATCATTTGAGCCGGTAAGTTAGTTAAATTTCGAGGACGAAATTTTTATTATGAGGGGACAATTGTGACGCCCCAAAAATTATAATATATAATTGGGAGATGAATTGGTTAATTTTTATGAAATTTAGTTAATTGGTAATTAAATTCTGGGCACATAATTGGAATATAATAAAACTTGAACGGGTTAAATTGGAGTTCGTTATAATATTTGGGGGCAACTTATATTAACTAAGAAAATTAGGAAGCACGTAATGGATATTTTGAGAAAAAATTAATTAAATAAATAATAATAATAATATTATTATTTGTATATATATATATTAAAGAATAATATATATATACATATGAAGAGAGAGAGAGAGGATTGAGAGTGGGAGGTGGGCAATCCCCCCCACCGCCTCACTCTCCTCTCTTTACTCACACATGAAATTGAAAATTCCACTTGCGGGAAAAACCAGAGGTACGATAATTGCAATTTTTAATTTTTATTAATTTATATAATTACATTACTTAATTAGTTCATTTATTTTGATTATATTGAGCGATATGCTATTTAACTAGAATATTTTACGAGTTTGGCTATTTAAAATAGTGTCAAATTAAACATCAAATTGGATATAAAAATGATATCGTTGGTCAATTAGATTATTAAATTTATTAGATTTGAATATTACTATAGCTAATTTATACAATTCCACCGGAATTGTTAACCAAATACGCAATTATATGTATTATTATTCAATTAAATATTATAATAGCGAGAAATTGATAGAAAATTCATAGAAATATTTCAAAAATTATATTTAATAAATG